>NC_056745.1:964172073-964232073 GCF_019279795.1 Protopterus annectens
ATTCAAATGATAAAATTTATATAATAAAATATCTTACATATCAGTATTTAACTTCATTGGAATAATATAACAATTGTAACTATTATTACTAAATATGTTCGTTTTATATAACGCTTATATTATGTATATATTATGGGCAGCTATAGAACCATAAACACTAAACATACATTAAATATTAAAAATATTAAAAAATATGATTGATGTATATATAAAATCCATAAATAATTAACTAAATGAGTAAATTGATGAATAATAAATAGGTAAATAAATAAAGGGATAAACATGGGGCATTATTATTATCAATTCTTATTTTTAATTTTTAATTTTTTATTTTTTATGAAAATTGTTGAATATATATAAAAAAATAATAATTATGCTTATAATTATACATATAATTATCTTTCCAAACTTCTTAGTTTTAACAAACTACTTATTGAACATTTTTCATTTAAACCGGGGTAGGTAAATGCATTCAATTTGATTTGCCATAACAATTCACTTTTCTCTAACAGTAAATTGAATGGACCTCCTCTCATATCTTGCTTCAGTTGAAATATGACTTTGAAGCAAAATTTATGATTGGGATATTCCATTACATGCCTTGACAATGCATTGTCTTCTTTTTGTAAATTAATGCTTCTTATGTGCTCATGCACCCTGTCTCTTAGCCTACCGGGTGTCCCATCCCTCTATTCATTATTACTGATCTATTATTATGATCTTTTTGCAGAATATTTTTTTAGGTTAGATCCTTTCCTATATATAATTTTAGGCATCAATCCTAACTTGACCATTAAGACATGGTCATCTTTAAACATATTCCAGTTTTTGATTATTTCTTTGATGCTGTTAAAATCCATGGAAAATCTTAGGATACATGATGCATTATAATTTTCGCTGTTTGGTACTTCTCTTGGTGTTATATACGCTTCAACGATATTTTCACCTCCTGCATCTGAGATGGTAACATCTTTCCATTTTAATATGGGAGTAAAGTAGCCCAATTGTCTTTTTGTTTTGACTTCTTCTAATATAGGGTCCAGGAAGCTAGGAGGATATTGTCTATTAGTAAACATCTGTTTTAACAGCAAGCATTCTTTATCAAATTCTATATCAGTTGTAATCATACGTGCTGCCCTGACAAGTTGTCCTTTTACTACCAATTTTTTCTGGTGTATAGGATGTTGGCTAGAGAAATGCAGGAATTAATTGGAGTAAGTTGATTTCCTGAAAATCTTCGCTTCATAACTATCGTTTAATATGTTCTTGCTTAATCTCATATCCAAATAAGCTATAAATTCTTCATTGAATGTGTGAGTGAATCGCAAAAAACTGGTACTCATATTGAAGAAGTTTATCATGTCTATTGCCTGATTTTCATTTCCTTGAAAAAATATTAAAATGTCATCTATGAATCTAGCATAGAAAATTATCTTATCCTTGAATGCCATATTATTAAAGATGAAATTCTTCTCCCAATAGGACATAACTAGATTCGCGAAAATTGATCCACATGGGGATCCCATCGCAACTCCTTTTGTTTGTTTATAGAATTGCTTGTCAAATAAGATGAAATTATATGACAAAATTATATCCAGCAATTCTCCTACAAGAGCTATCTCATCTGTTTGTGCATTTTTGTTGCGTATATTTTCTAGTACCTATTCAATGCCTTGTTGGTGAGGGATACTAGTATATAATTCTTTCACATCAATTGAGATGAAATTATTCTCTTGCTGATACTTTAAGTTGTTAATCTTCTCCAGAAGATTCTATGAATCCTTAATAATCCATTGATCCCTAATGACAAATTTTTTAAGAATTAAATCCACATATTTGGCACAAGCATATGTAGAAGCATTTCTACCGTCCACTATTGGTCTAAATGGTGGATTCTGAATACTTTTGTGGATTTTTGGCACTCCGAATATAGTTGATACTTTTGGTGCTTCTATCATTAAATAGTTGAAGAGATGGATGTCAATTCTAGCTTCTATGAACAATTCATTCAACAAGCTTTTAATGAATTGATTAGCTTTGTTGTATTCATTAATTGATGATTTCTCATAAACATCTGATGTAAGATGAATGTTTAGTTTATTTTTATAATCCACTATGTCCATTATAACTATTCCTCCTCCTTTATCTGGATTCATGATTCTGACATCAGCTGAAATTAATGTATTGATGTTATCTCTCTCTTCTTTAGATAAATTATAGGAGTACTTATGCTTTTCTTGATGTAATTGTCTCACATCTATCTCACAATTTTTTTCAAATGTGTGAAGTATGTTGTGTAAGGGTGGATTATAACAACTAGCTACTCTCAATGGATTATTAACTGGGCCCTGATCACCCAAAAGCTGTTTGAGATTCAATTTTCTTACAAATAACTTGATGTCACATATGGTATTGGCTATATCCATTCTACTGGAGGGTACAAAGGTTAAACCTTTAGCTAATAAATTGGCTAATTGTGTGGTAACTGTAAACGACGAGTAATTGTAGACTATAAAGTCTTGCTGTGTATTTTTTACTAAAACCACACCGCTAGATTCTATATCATATGTTATCTCCTGTAATTGTGGTTTTTCCTTCTGTTCCATTGTTTTCGTTGATTTCGTCGTGGAAAACCCTGTCCCTTATTGGATGTAGATGGTTGTTGGTTATTATTACCATTGTTGTTAAAATTATTGTTCTGGTTATTGATGTTGCGTTGCTTTATTCTATCACTTCTTCTGATGTTATCTTCCTGTACCTCATCTATTTCACCATCAACATGCATGTCTTGTTCTTGTGATTCTTCTTCATGTATTACGACTTGATCATTACTAGTAGTCTCATGTATTTGTGTGTTGTTGAATGCATTATGCTTTACTTGTACATGTGTCTTCGGTGGTAAAGGGTATGCTGTACCAGTTTTATATTGAGCTTGATCTCTTTGTATTTTTTTAATCTTGTTAATTCTTACCTTTTGCAAGTGCTGTTCGATGCTGTGAAAGCATCATTGATAGTCATACTTATATCTTAAGAAATCAACGTGTGACTTGATTTGTTTGTCTATGTTTTCTATTTCACATTCCAAGTCTTTCATCATAGACGTATAATGTTTTATCATTGTCTCCAATAAATGTAAACCATTTTGGTTGAATAATTGAATCAAGTCCTGATGGAATGAAGAACCTGGTATTAACCCCTTAGGATATTTCCAGGTTCTAAGTCCTTTAGGGACTATTTCTAATCTTAAACATTCATGAAAATATTCAATTTCCAGACCTAATTTCTTGTATTTTAACATGCTCGAATCTAAGTTATTCAATAGCTCCGATAATGGTACTTCTCTTTCACTTTCTTGTACTGTTCCATCATTTATTATGTTATTTTCCCATAATCCCATTGGTGCCATTAACCAATCTTTTAAGTTGATCATTGAATTGATTGTTGAAGGCGAAGCACGTATGTGATTATTAGAACTTGTTCCGTTATTCTCTCTAAATTGACTAGTGTTATTAGCACCATCTTCCAGTTGTATTCTATGATCTTTGCTTGTATTAGATATCTGAATTTGTTGTGGCTGTGGTGTTAATGGAGCATTTACAGTTGCTCCTTGTGTAGATATGCATACATTAATTCTTTGCCCCGGTGTGATGTCTCTTCCTTCGACTTGCCCCATATTATTACATGATAAACAATTCTGTTCTGATTGTCTATGCTGCTCCGTTGTTGACTTGACCATTCAGTCCTGTAATGTCTTGCTTTGCTGCATTGACATCACTAGGTCGAGCCTCTCATTCATATGATCAAGTTTTTTTTTTCCTGTTTGCTGCCTATATGTCTGGGGTCATCCCACTGATTTCCCAGGGGGACAAGTTGATAGGCAACAGATATGGACCACTTTACTGGACATTCTGGACATTGTGGGGTATGATTCTGTATGCAGACTACTACTACTGGCAGGATTCAAACCATGGATGTGTGTGCTAAACAAAACAACAGTTCACATCTCAGTTGCATGTGCTATTTGGGTTTTGTTGTCTGCCTTTTCCCTGTTTTTTATGTGTCTCTCAGTTGTGTTAAATGGCCACTGGGGATTACACCAGTCATATACAGGCATTCCTACACATTCTATTTATGGTGCACAGTGTGGGTAACAGTGCTTAATACAACAGTACTATTACGTGATTGCAAATCTACATTACCATATGATACCAGAGTATACACATGCAGTCCAGCAGTTAGAACTTTATCGTCATACTATTACGCTTTATTTATATGCAAACTATATAAGACTCTTCCTGCCATATTCTCCGGTGTATGCAGTACTTGCCTTGAACAATACAGGTTTTATACAGGCAATTAATTTACTTTTACTTTTAGTTTTATTTCCTATGACAATAACTGTATATGTTTTACTGACCTGCCTCGCATTGCAACCTCACCAGCCAACTGACATGGGCCTCCTGGTTCACGGCCCGGTCCATTGAAGCTGTGGGAGATATAAGAGGAATATTTAGCCATACCTATCCATGATATACCTGAGCTGGCAATTATTACACACATAGTGGGGTGAAACTTACACACAACTGGAACATCCCCTGCTGCTCTAGCCTCTTGGAGCTACTGGTCCAAGAGGTCCACCTTACACTGCTTTAAGTCAGCATAGTGATGCCTGAACTGCTCACCAGTTCATGGTATGCCAGTGGCACTGGTGAGGTCATGGGTGAGATGGTCCCAGACCTTCGCCCTATATTGGGAGCTCTGGTACTGGTCCTGCGGCAGTCTTTGATCATGGTCTTTGACAAGGAGTCCTGCCATGACTCTGGACTCCTGGATGCACCAGCGCTGCACCCAAAAGCGCACATCTTCTCCCCTTACTGCCATTGTGCCTGCAAGGGGAAGCTACAAACAGTTATGAGATGTATTCCTGCCTCTTGGGTTTAAGTATGTCCATTTTCCCACACTTTTCTGCGATTGGCTGGTTTTGAAAAGGCTAGGCTATGTGCAAACCTGCTTACCTAGGGTTGGCATTGTTTAAAGGGATATAACACTAGGCACATTGAGGTAGCTGCCCTACACATTGATTATACCTCCTAAGCTGGTCTGTGCACTGCTTAGCATTGCTTACATTAGACTTTGCATTATAATCCCTTTTTGGCATTGAGTTATTATTCATTACACCTTATATGTATGCCTGGTATCCATGATTCATATGTACATACACTATATGGAGTCCTTGTGTTTTACTGGGGACTTCAACACTCTATTACAATTACAATTGACTTCTGAGCTTACTGCTTTACCCCACTTCACATACTTATGTTATATAGTGGGTTAAGGCACATATGTCTGTATACTGATTCCTTTCACAGGTTCAGTTTGGTTTTACTATTGTAAAGACTTGTTTGCTGATACCTCATTCCTCTATGCTGTTGTGAAGGTTTAGTGGATTACTGCTGTGACTATAGTGTACAGGGTCCTGGGTCTGAGACCTGCAAGGCTGCTTACTTTGTTGCTGGGCAGAACAAGGGCTGTTGGATACAGAGTGATTAAGGCACTTTTGAGCAGTTGTAAGCAGGTTTGTGCAGGTTTGCGCATGGGTAAGCACTGCTAACCTCCATTACATATGCTTACAGAGAGCCAGCTTCAATATTGCTTAACCTGTGTGCGCATTGCTTACCCCCATGTAAATGGGCTTATACTTGCTTACTAGTGTTTAAATACACTTACTACTGCTTATTAGTGCTTACACTTGCTTACTAGTGCTTACTCCCACTTAAAATTTCACAGATTTAGACAGTAATATCTAATGTTTCTTGGGAAGGTGGGGGATTTGGAAGCTGTATGGAGTTGTCATTCATTACACATTTGTATCCGTGATTCCTGTGTACATATACTGTATGGGGCACATGTGCTTATCTGGGGACTTTGCAACATTGTGACACTGACACTTCACATGTGCATTTAATGCAGTACTCCAGTTCACATTTAAATGTTATTTAGTAGGTTATACAGCAAGAAAATGTTCATAAACTGATTTCACATGGAAAATGCTGCAGTGGGACTCGAACCAGAAATGTCTGCTCGTAAGGCATGTGCTCTGCTCACTACACTACTGCTTCATTTGCATATATCTTCCTTGTTATCCTCTTTCGGCCATTTAAGCTGCATTAACCGTAGCTAAGCGAGGGGCAGACCCGTGCACCTACGGTTAGATTTAATCAGATTTTAAAATTAAAAATAAAGGGGTTTGTTAATTTTATTTGTATTTACTTGCTGTTGTACATGAGTGGGAATGTTGGTGGGGATATGTGGACACCTATGAGCAGTCTCGCTCATTTCCTATGCCTTTCTGCTGCTCTGCATTGTGGGGGTGCGGTCTGCTTTCAGACATGCCCCCTGCACTCTTACACGCTCCGTGTAAGATTAGGAGCCCAGGCAGCGCACCTCATTAATATGCATGGTGCGCTGCCGTCTTCCTCCTAAATGGCCACTTCTGTGCAGGCCTAAGCTAGTCCTGCATGGAAGAATAGCAAATATGGGGAATTAACATGAATAACAGTGTTAGCCACCTCAAAACTGACATAGTGATGTATAGAAAGTGAAATGCATGTACTCAGCTTTATGCTTCTGACATTTTGCATTTATAGAAAAACACATCCATGTTAACACATAGTTGTCAATTGTACTGTCGCAGTACAAGTCTTGTTAATGTGATCCTGCCAGACGTTATGATAGAGAAGCATGTGAAAGTGCAAAAAAATGTTTACAAGACAAGACTGTGTTATTTCTTTTTGTGTGCATTACTCTGTTGTAATCCCTTTGTACAAAGGATGTATTGTATTACAATTTGCAATGATTTAGACATTTATTTTCTGTATGTCTATGTTGCATATATTTGATAGGACTTACAGCACCTTTGTCATCACTGGCATTTTATCTTCTTACGGTATTTTACTAAAGGATGCATCAACATTCTCTCATAATCACTAAATATATGTGAAACCTTGTAAGTAAATTAATTCACTCTGACATACATGCACTGCAGCTGTACTTCTCATTAGCAGGAGTGATAAATAAGCAATTTAACATGCAAACTGCTAATAAGCCACACTTTCAAGGCATTACTCCTTGGACAGTGCAGTGGTGTTTAAGTTCTCTTATGTTTTATGCTTTTCATACATCTATTAATTGCAATTTCATGAGTCTAGGGGCATCTGGTATTGAGGTTCAATGACCACCTGCACACGGAATGGATATAGTTTTTATTTATTTATTTTATTTATATATACACACACACACACACACACACACACACACACACACACACACACACACACACACACACACACAAAGGTTGTTGTATTTCTTCTTGTTCTTGGCTGGAACCAGCACTGTGAGCTCCTACTGCCTGATGTTGGAGGATTGGTAGCTACTGAAGACGATGGTGGTGATGGACAGGCACAATCAGGGGTTGCAGAGGGTACGTTTGACAAAGAGGCTGTGGCTCCAACATCCCAGCTACAAAGTTTGGGCACGGTCAGTATCCCTGTCTGCACCTATGAACAAAAGCATTCGAGATTGGCTAGATTCAGGGGACATGGTGTGTATTTTACAGTCATATATATGCATAATTACATATATTTTTTACTCATACATTTGTATTTGTAGTTATACACAAAGCTATATAATCACATAAACATTCCTTATTTGTATACAGATGCACTTCTGTTTGCAGATATGTTCATGCTTTCTTATGCATTACATTTGCATATAGATACATATTTGCAGGCATACATAAATTTCTTGTAGCATATATCGTCTTTTATGCAACCTTTTATTTTTTAAACATACATTTGATATGATTTAAATATATATATATATATATATATATATATATATATATATATATATATATGTATGTATGTGTTCTGTTCAGAAGCTTGAAATACTGAAATCTTGAATTTCAGTATTTCAAGCCCAAGAAGCTGAATCCACATAATAGCAAATGTTTAGAAGCACGAAATTCAAAACCTCGACTGTCAGAGGTTTTGAATTTCGCACTTCTAAAGTTCCACTATGGTTATGTATTCAGGTAAGTGTGTGGGTGTGTTAAGGGGTTTGGGTAGGGGCTATGGTGTGTGTCAGTGTGTGTTGTTGCTGTGATGTGTGTACGAAGAGAAAGTAGCTTGTGTGGTGGTGTTTTGTGTGTGTTTGTATGTAGTGCGACCTCGGAGTGAGAATATTTAAGTAGGGGTGTGCGTGTGGGGGGGTGCAGCCTCCCACATGGGGGTTGCAGGGAGGCTTGATTGTGTGTGTTTGTTTGGTGGATGGCGTGTGTGTGTGTGTGTGTGTGTGTGTGTGTGTGTGTGTGTGTGTGTGTGTGTGTGTGTGTGTGTGTGTGTATGTGTAGTAAAACAACAAAATTCAAAACTTCTGGTAGTCGAGATTTTTAGTTTTCGTTGTTTTGTGGATTCCACTTCTTGGGCTCGAGATACTGAAATTCGAGATTTCAGTATTTCAAGCCTCTGAAGTAAATCTATATATATATATATATATATATATATATATATATATATATATATATTTACTATAGAACTCTGGCCTTCACAATGCCACCTAACATCTTTTTTGTGATGATAGCAGGTATGATTTCATTGTTGTGTTGCTTGACTGGTGACTACACCAAACGTTTTTGTGTACGACTGTGGCACATTATTTTTGGACAGTAATGATGCAAAACTAGTGATCATGACAGAGAAAGGATAATTTTAGCCATGAGAACCACATCCTGATGACAGCCCTTAAGACATATAACAAAAGTCTTTTGGCAAATGTTGGACCCAAACAAGCTGAGGTGGCAAAGGCCTGGAATCAAGCAGTTGTGGATATAAATACTGTGGGTGGAATGAACCACACACTAACACTAAGCAGGAAGAGGGCAAGGAATATAGTAGGACATGCCAGAGCCAAGGTGAAAGAGAATGCAAGTGCTTTAGCAGTTCTGGCGGTCCTCCTATACTTACCCCTTTAACATCTGCTGAGGACTACCTGCTCTCCATTTATGGGGATGAATGTAACACACAAGATAATGGGACTGGGATAATCAGAGGTAGTGTGGAAACTGACTATTAAAAAAGTCCAAAGGAGTAACACACATCTGTTTTTGAAGGTTGGTTTAAAACTAGTAATATATATTTATGTACAGAACTAAATGCTGCCATGGAGTGATTGCATCTAACACACGATAATTACTACTAACAGGTGAACCCTCCACTTCTGCACATAATGGCAATGAAGGCAATGTGTTTGGTAAGTATTCCCCCACACCTCCTTACTCAGCATACAGTAGTGCATGCTACTTCTTTATCATTAATCTATTCAGTTCATTTTTACAGGCTCAGCAGTGGAAACAAACAGTTCCACTATACCAATAAATTTGGATGACATTAGCAGCAGAATGGCTATTGATGATAATGACGATGATAATATGAGGCGACCTGATGAATAACGCACTCGGTCTCCAAGCTGAATGGCATGATCTCATACCCCACAACATGTTAGTAACTGCAGCAAGTGACACTGTTTCCCAAAATCTAGCACATGGTGACAGTACACCCATGACTGAACAGGTAGAAAACCCATAAATCTCTAGACCAGCTTCACCAAACCAAGATGAACACTTTCTGGATGCTGGTAGAAATTCAGAAGAAACAGTGTCCACAATGATACCTTTACAAAGGGATACCAGATACAGGAATTTGTCACAGCTTCCCCAGGAAATATGTAATGCATTGACTGCCCATCAACAAATGTGCCCTGGCATTGTTAGGGCTCAGAACAATGCCACAGAGAGTCAGCTAGAAATGGTCAGAGTAGTTCAGAGTGCACATGAAGATTTCCAGCACTACATGGAATTGACAGAGAGTACAGATAATGCCAGAATCACATTGATGCATAGTCTGGTGACAAACCAAGCATCAGAGGCCACTTAGATTCATATACTACTTAGGACTTCCCAGATTCAATTTGGAGTCATCCTTGGAAGGGAAAGGGAATGGGGTACTGTCTAGGCATATGGCTGCAGATCACATGAGATTCTACAAGCATCTCTTAAGAAAGTGCCATAATTGCTTGGTGGAGCCTAGCACTACAGATTTCATGCAGCCACATCAGCATTCATCTGCACCTGTCATTTCTAGGTCCTGGTCAGTGTCTGCAGGTTCACATCTATCAGGTCATGGCATTGGACCAAATGACAATCTAGCTCTCATAAAAGCTCATCTTCAATATAACTCATTTTATCACTTAGCCTATCTTAAGGAGATGTGGCTGACACATTTGACCTTGCCCTACTGTGTTTGAAGTGTGACATTTCTGTTACTTACAATTTGACCTTTACATAGAGATGCCATTGCTTAACTCAAGGAAAAATAAGTTATTAAATAAAATAAAAAAAGATAATTAAAAAAATGTGTACACTTAGCAGACTTTTATATTGCATACATTTCATTCCTATAATGGTATTGCTTAAAACTTCATGGAAATATATAAAGAAAGCTGTACATCATAACATGAAATTGCAGTGAGTAAAACCATTAATGCTATACGCATTATCATTGTTACAAGTGGCAACACCCTACAACTTAAAAGTAGTAATACCCAAGTATTCAGAGAAACACTAATAAAAAAAATTAACAAAGATTAAAGTGAGTATCATGCCATGTAGACAAACACTGCTGCTATGCAGACCGCCTCAAGGCCATATCCCTGTATTCTGTCTCCTACAGGCTTTTGAGGGGAGATCTACGCTTGGCATACAGGGCATTGTCAGACCCCACTTCGATGAACCTCCTGCATATCCACAAAACAAACAGTACCAGAATTACCCATTCTAAAGACTTAAACCTTGCCTGTGATATAAATAGGATCTGCTGGAAAGATAGGTATGTATCCCAGAGACTACCCAATCTATGGAACAGGCTCCCCATCCATATAAAGCAAAGTACACCACCTCAGCAGAATGAATTATGTAAAACTGTTAAAAATGTGATTATTTTTTAAATTATGTCTTCTGACATCACTAAACAGGAGTCACATAGCACTCAGATATAATTTTTACAAACAATAAGGTGAGTAACCGTTCTCACATAAAAAAAATAGTTATTTAAATATGAGAGAGAAATTCTGATGAACAGTGACAGTAAGTCATACAACACATCACAGCCTATAGATATCACTGCTCGCAGCAGTTATACTTGTTCTGTTTTTTTTTTCGTTTGTTTTGTAAGAGAAGAAACACTAACCTGAATGTCATGGTCCAGAATTCAAGACTTGTCGCTGCCTCTTTTCCTGTACAGCCATATGCCATGTACAAGCCTGCAATATGGTTCCCTTACTACTGCTGCTGGCCAGTCATCATTACTCATATTTGGAATGGAACTGGAGTTGCAGTGACAAGATAGGTCAATTCAACACCAGACTAGAACATGATCATGTTGTGCAGAATGCAACATGCAGTGTACATCCTGTAAGCAGTAGCTAGGCGATACTGAAGAACATCACCCGATTCATCCAGGCATCTGAATCTCAGCTTTACCATTTCAAACATCCTCTCAGTGACAGTACAGCTGAGGGACAGAGCTGTGTTATAACTGTCTTCAGCAGCTCCAATTAGATTTCTCACTGGTGACATTATCCATGGTTCCAGTGGATATCCAGTATCAAATGAAGGAAAGAAAAAAAAGTGAGAGAAACAGGGAGGAGAAAAACAAAGAAAAAAGTGGTTTAACATTCAGCAGTACCTTGTACCATAATTAACTAGTCTGGCAAATTAAGCAGAAGATTAAAGAGCCTCAATGAATAATGCCTTTGCAGCAGTAATTGAATGTGAGGAACAGGAAACACCTACAGGAATGGCTCGTACACGAGAGAGTAAAATAAAATCCTTTATTCCACAATGGTGCAGTTAAGCGCTTTCAACTGGAACCCCAGTCTTCTTCAGAACCATTTAAAAATACACATAGCCTAGTATATATAGTCAGAGTAAGTCAATCAATATAAAAGTCCGCCAAAACTCTTAAAGGTGTAGATCTCACTGAACATTTCATTCAAAGTCACACAATGAAGATCCATCATGTATAAAAAATACTAAACAATAATAAAGTTACAATTATATGCCTACTTAGATATGTCATAAAAATACTACATAACAATAATAAAAAGAAATAATTATAAATGTCTAATTATAAGCTTTGCACAAGACCAATGGTGCTGGAATATGTTACAAGGAAAAATTCCAAATCTAACAAAAAAATGTATAATGACAGTTCAATCCTTAGTAAATAATAACTATAGTATTGACTAGAACTTACTGGGAAAGTACCAGAAAAGGTTTAATACTATTGAATTCATTCAGTCCAGGGGGTCTTGTGGCATCCAATAAAATCTGCCACCTGCTCTCCAATGCAGCTAACTGCATCTTCCAATTACCCCCAAATAATGAACTCTTAATTTGGTCTATAATGGCAAAACGAAATAAATGCTCTCCCCCACACTCATTGATATGCCTATATAAAGCATTTTAGTATCTTTTTCTGGATACGATAATAATGTTCATAGATACGTTTTTAAAAATCTTTCAGTTTTGCCAATATAGTACGCTGGGCATGATAAACACGTAGCCAAATAAACCACCTGACTAGTGTCGCAATTCCCTGTTCTGGTCTTAATACAAGTATGATTGATGTCTTTGAGTCGAATAAATCTAGCCTCATTGATGTGGTTACACTGTTTGCATCTTCCACATTTGGTAGTACCTTTATATATATCTATTTTATCAATGTTATTACTGGCCTTCTCCAAAGTTCTTTTAAGGTTAGTACCTGTCTTATACACAAATTTGGGTGAAGGTCCCACAATATGATCTAAATTAGAGGCTGTAATAATGTCCCAATGTTGGCACAAAATGTCCTGGATGAAGTTTGTGTATGGGGTATATGTCAATATACATGCTCGACCAAACAATCTATGTTCATTTCCTTCCCCTATCGAACTGGCTACGTAATTACCCAATAAAGGTGGGTATTTATTTCCCCATTCTTTTTGCACATAACTTATAACATCCCGGAGCATATTTGCCGGGTATCCACGGTTAAGAAATAAGTTTTTAATAACATCAAGTTCTAATCTCATAACTGATTCAGTCGAGGACATCCTAGCTGCACGAATGCACTGCCCCTTGACTATATTTTTAAAAATGTGTGGTGGATGGTTGCTGGAAAAATACAAATAATCATTAGAAAAAGTTGGTTTGCGGTAGATCTTAGAAGTAAATCCATTGCTATCAAATCCAACTAACACATCCAAGTAAGGTATGTTAAGGACACTGGTGTTGTAAGTGAATTTTAAGAATTGGGAGGAATTAAAAGACATAAATTCTTGCAGTCTCTCTGTCGATGCCTGCCATAAGATAAAGATGTCATCCAAATATCTAGCATAAAATTTTATGTCAGTATAGAAATAACTTTTAAATAATACTTCTTCCTCCCATTCTAACATCACAAGGTTTGCGAAAATGGGAGCACAAGATGCTCCCATAGCAACCCCCTTGATTTGTTTAAAGAATTCTCCTTGAAATGCAATGTAATTGTGCTCCAGCACCAATCCCATCATATCACATAGCAAGGAGACCTTGTGCCAACTTAATCCTGAATACTTCCTCAAACTATTAGAAAAATATTCCAGACCTTCATCTCTAGGGATGCTAGAGAATAAGTCTACAACATCTATAGTTACAAGGGTGAGATCAGTTTTCCAATTGTCCTGAGTTAACTTCCCCAAAAAGCTCCAAGAATCTTTCATAATATGTGGGATGGCCCCATAAATATGCTTAAGCTGATGATCTATCCATCTACCTACATTAAATGTTTTAGATTTAGACCCAGAGATGATCGTTCTAAAGGGGGGTTTGTCTAAAGATTTATGTATCTTTGGGATCCCAACAATTTTGGCCAGCACCGGATGGTCATTCTTCAAAAACGTATAGGTCTCGTTGGTGATCCTGTTATCTATTAAATAGTCTTCAATAGCCAGATCAATACGGCGATGTCCTATATTAATCTGGTTGATGGAGATAGTTTCATAGGTGTCAGTCTGATGTAATATGTCATATATGCTAGAATTATATGCTTAAGTCTGGAATAGAACTATCCCTCCACCTTTATCAGGTTTCATTATACAGACCTCCTTGTTATGTATCACTTTATTTAAACACTCCCTCTCTACCTGTGTAAGGTTGGTCTGTGAATCGTAATAAATTTGGTGTCTGTTCCTTATGTCCCTATGTAACCTATAAATGTCCTTACACACTAGTTTCTCAAAATTGGATATACTAGGATGGGAGGTAGGGACATAGGAACTGTTTTTACACAATTGGTTGTTCTTTGTCCTGTCCATATTATCCACTTGATTGTCATACACAATGGCTAGTTTTAATTTACGACAATAGAGCTTAACTTGTTTGATATTATCAACTAAGTCACTACGAACAGTAGGGATGAACTTCATGCCTTTACACATAACACTAATAAATTGTTCATCAACCTCCACGTCAGTGTAATTATAAACATTGAAACCTTCATGACATGAGAGAGTACAGGGATGAGTATGTGGAATCATAGGAATACCCTGTAGATTCTCAGCAACATCAAAAACTTTATCAAATGAAGGTGTCAATGTAGGGGTCAAAATGTAGCCTATCCCCTGTAACTTCACTGACTCTGGTGTGGGGGACATGGATTATTTCCTGTAGTTGTTCCACTGTCTGTTGGGATTCCTGGGGAAGAATGGCTTGTCCCTCTGAAAATCCCTATGGATAGATCGAGAAGGGGGTATGTTTGGGCCATGTTCAGTAACTTTTTCTTTAGGCCAAATATAAGCCCTGTTGGTACTGTATAACTCTAAATCTCTAGACAACTTCCTGCTTTTTCTCTCAAATATACTATTGGCTCTACTCTCAGCCAAAAAAAATTATTTCTTAAACAATTCTTTCCAAGAGTCATATTCAGCATCACCAATAATAGTCTCATACATACTCTCCAATTCATCTCCTAATAAAACACATTTCTCCTGTTGGTATTTAAGTAACAATTGCATATAAGCATATCCAAAACTATCAAATAGCCCATTAAATTCAAGCATCACATCAGAATTGTAAGTGATGCCTAATGGGAGTTTAAAGAACCTTAGGCCCTTAGGTACAACCTTAATTTTCAAACAGTTATTTAAATAACTCACATCAATTTTGGAATTTTTATACGCAGTAAGTTTTTTACCAAAATCAAAAATCATTTCCTTAAGTGAACTGTACACATAATTTTTATTAGAATTATTCAGATGACCTTTCTTCCCAAAATCGTAAACATCATGTTGGTCATTTAAAAAATGCTCCATAAGTTCTCTTTCATTAGCGGTTTTAGATAAAATGTTAAAATTATGTCTATTCGGCTCAGTACAACCATTACGAGCAAATGTCCTGAAGTCCTGATTAGGACTAGAAATATTGTATTGCACAGTACCTTTTTTATCATAATCAAGCTTCTGCTTGTTATTTCCGTAATGTTTACTTAAATGTATAGCTTTTGGCCTGGCACCAGTGCGTTCAGCCTCTCGCCTTGCCTGTGTAATGCTGAAGTCAAATGTAAAATCCTGGGCTGGAGTAAGTCTCAACGGATCGAAAAAATTACGTGCATCATCCTGAATAGTAAAGCGACGCTGTTCCTTAGGGGAAGCTTTGGATACATCACAGGCATCAGGTAAGTCAATTGCGCCGTTTGTTATATGTTCTGCATTCTCGGTCATCCGGAGAGCTTCAGGAAACCCTCGTTCTGGTGTTGGCGGATGCCTCCTAATGCGTGCACGTTCATGGTCGCATTCAACAGAATTGGACGTCTTCCGAAAAACAGAAACAGCTTCCCCCTCTCCTCTAAGTGAAGACAAGCTTCTATTAGCATGAATAACATCACGGAATTGTGATGAATGTGATGTGTTCAAAGTTTTGACATTTTTGGTTACTAAACTAGTAACCAAATCAAATAATTTCTTTAACTCACTCTGAACAGCTGAAACTTCAGCACGAAGTCCATTAAACTCCTCCCGAGACAATGAAGCACCGGAGGTGTCTTCCTGGTCCAGCATGACACTACAACCAGTAAACATTAAGGTGAGTCACCAACTAAGAATTGAATGTGAGGAACAGGAAACACCTACAGGAATGGCTCGTACACGAGAGAGTAAAATAAAATCCTTTATTCCACAATGGTGCAGTTAAGCGCTTTCAACTGGAACCCCAGTCTTCTTCAGAACCATTTAAAAATACACATAGCCTAGTATATATAGTCAGAGTAAGTCAATCAATATAAAGGTCCGCCAAAACTCTTAAAGGTGTAGATCTCACTGAACATTTCATTCAAAGTCACACAATGAAGATCCATCATGTATAAAAAATACTAAACAATAATAAAGTTACAATTATATGCCTACTTTTTATTATTGTTATGTAGTATTTCTTTTTATTATTGTTATGTAGTATTTTTTATGACATATCTAAGTAGGCATATAATTGTAACTTTATTATTGTTTAGTATTTTTTATACATGATGGATCTTCATTGTGTGACTTTGAATGAAATGTTCAGTGAGATCTACACCTTTAAGAGTTTTGGCAGACTTTTATATTGATTGACTTACTCTGACTATATATACTAGGCTATGTGTATTTTTAAATGGTTCTGAAGAAGACTGGGGTTCCAGTTGAAAGCGCTTAACTGCACCATTGTGGAATAAAGGATTTTATTTTACTCTCTCGTGTACGAGCCATTCCTGTAGGTGTTTCCTGTTCCTCACATTCAATTCTTAGTTGGTGGCTCACCTTGATGTTTACTGGTTGTAGTGTCATGCTGGATCAGGAAGACAC
The DNA here is from genome assembly GCF_019279795.1 of Protopterus annectens. NCBI lineage: Eukaryota > Metazoa > Chordata > Ceratodontiformes > Protopteridae > Protopterus > Protopterus annectens. The sequence continues at coordinate 964,189,045 of NC_056745.1, forward strand.
CTCCGGTGCTTCATTGTCTCGGGAGGAGTTTAATGGACTTCGTGCTGAAGTTTCAGCTGTTCAGAGTGAGTTAAAGAAATTATTTGATTTGGTTACTAGTTTAGTAACCAAAAATGTCAAAACTTTGAACACATCACATTCATCACAATTCCGTGATGTTATTCATGCTAATAGAAGCTTGTCTTCACTTAGAGGAGAGGGGGAAGCTGTTTCTGTTTTTCGGAAGACGTCCAATTCTGTTGAATGCGACCGTGAACGTGCACGCATTAGGAGGCATCCGCCAACACCAGAACGAGGGTTTCCTGAAGCTCTCCGGATGACCGAGGATGCAGAACATATAACAAATGGCGCAATTGACTTACCTGATGCCTGTGATGTATCCGAAGCTTCCCCTAAGGAACAGCGTCGCTTTACTATTCAGGATGATGCACGTAATTTTTTCGATCCGTTGAGACTTACTCCAGCCCAGGATTTTACATTTGACTTCAGCATTACACGGGCAAGGCGAGAGGCTGAACGCACTGGTGCCAGGCCAAAAGCTATACATTCAAGTAAACATTACGGAAATAACAAGCAGAAGCTTGATTATGATAAAAAAGGTACTGTGCAATACAATATTTCTAGTCCTAATCAGGACTTCAGGACATTTGCTCGTAATGGTTGTACTGAGCCGAATAGACATAATTTTAACATTTTATCTAAAACCGCTAATGAAAGAGAACTTATGGAGCATTTTTTAAATGACCAACATGATGTTTACGATTTTGGGAAGAAAGGTCATCTGAATAATTTTAATAAAAATTATGTGTACAGTTCACTTAAGGAAATGATTTTTGATTTTGGTAAAAAACTTACTGCGTATAAAAATTCCAAAATTGATGTGAGTTATTTAAATAACTGTTTGAAAATTAAGGTTGTACCTAAGGGCCTAAGGTTCTTTAAACTCCCATTAGGCATCACTTACAATTCTGATGTGATGCTTGAATTTAATGGGCTATTTGATAGTTTTGAATATGCTTATATGCAATTGTTACTTAAATACCAACAGGAGAAATGTGTTTTATTAGGAGATGAATTGGAGAGTATGTATGAGACTATTATTGGTGATGCTGAATATGACTCTTGGAAAGTATTGTTTAAGAAAGAATTTTTTTTGGCTGACAGTAGAGCCAATAGTATATTTGAGAGAAAAAGCAGGAAGTTGTCTAGAGATTTAGAGTTATACAGTACCAACAGGGCTTATATTTGGCCTAAAAAAAAAGTTACTGAACATGGCCCAAACATACCCCCTTCTAGATCTATCCATAGGGATTTTCAGAGGGACAAGCCATTCTTCCCCAGGAATCCCAACAGACAGTGGAACAACTACAGGAAATAATCCATGTCCCCCACACCAGAGTCAGTGAAGTTACAGGGGATAGGCTACATTTGGCTGACCCCCCTACATTGACACCTTCATTTGATAAAGTTTTTGATGTTGCTGAGAATCTACAGGGTATTCCTATGATTCCACATACTCATCCCTGTACTCTCTCATGTCATGAAGGTTTCAATGTTTATAATTACACTGACGTGGAGGTTGATGAACAATTTATTAGTGTTATGTGTAAAGGCATGAAGTTCATCCCTACTGTTCGTAGTGACTTAGTTGATAATATCAAACAAGTTAAGCTCTATTGTCGTAAATTAAACCTAGCCATTGTGTATGACAATCAAGTGGATAATATGGACAGGACAAAGAACAACCAATTGTGTAAAAAAAGTTCCTATGTCCCTACCTCCCATCCTAGTATATCCAATTTTGAGAAACTAGTGTGTAAGGACATTTATAGGTTACATAGGGACATAAGGAACAGACACCAAATTTATTACGATTCACAGACCAACCTTACACAGCTAGAGAGGGAGTGTTTAAATAAAGTGATACATAACAAGGAGGTCCGTATAATGAAACCTGATAAAGGTGGAGGGATAGTTCTATTCCAGACTGAAGCATATAATTCTAGCATATATGACATATTACATCAGACTGACACCTATGAAACTATCTCCATCAACCAGATTAATATAGGACATCGCCGTATTGATCTGGCTATTGAAGAATATTTAATAGATAACAGGATCACCAACGAGACCTATACGTTTTTGAAGAATGACCATCCGGTGCTGGCCAAAATTGTTGGGATCCCAAAGATACATAAATCTTTAGACAAACCCCCCTTTAGACCGATCATCTCTGGGTCTAAATCTAAAACATTTAATGTAGGTAGATGGATAGATCATCAGCTTAAGCATATTTATGGGGCCATCCCACATATTATGAAAGATTCTTGGAGCTTTTTGAGGAAGTTAACTCACGACAATTGGAAAACTGATCTCACCCTTGTAACTATAGATGTTGTAGACTTATTCTCTAGCATCCCTAGAGATGAAGGTCTGGAATATTTTTCTAATAGTTTGAGGAAGTATTCAGGATTAAGTTGGGACAAGGTCTCCTTGCTATGTGATATGATGGGATTGGTGCTGGAGCACAATTACATTGCATTTCAAGGAGAATTCTTTAAACAAATCAAGGGGGTTGCTATGGGAGCATCTTGTGCTCCCATTTTCGCAAACCTTGTGATGTTAGAATGGGAGGAAGAAGTATTATTTAAAAGTTATTTCTATACTGACATAAAATTTTATGCTAGATATTTGGATGACATCTTTATCTTATGGCAGGCATCGACAGAGAGACTGCAAGAATTTATGTCTTTTAATTCCTCCCAATTCTTAAAATTCACTTACAACACCAGTGTCCTTAACATACCTTACTTGGATGTGTTAGTTGGATTTGATAGCAATGGATTTACTTCTAAGATCTACCGCAAACCAACTTTTTCTAATGATTATTTGTATTTTTCCAGCAACCATCCACCACACATTTTTAAAAATATAGTCAAGGGGCAGTGCATCTGCAGCGAGGATGTCCTCAACTGAATCAGTTATGAGATTAGAACTTGATGTTATTAAAAACTTATTTCTTAACGTGGATACCCGCAAATATGCTCGGATGTTATAAGTTATGTGCAAAAGAATGGGGAAATAAATACCCACCTTTATTGGGTAATTACGTAGCCAGTTCAATAGGGAAGGAAATGAACATAGATTGTTTGGTCGAGCATGTATATTGACATATACCCCATACACAAACTTCATCCAGGACATTTTGTGCCAACATTGGGACATTATTACAGCCTCTAATTTAGATCATATTGTGGGACCTTCACCCAAATTTGTGTATAAGACAGGTACTAACCTTAAAAGAACTTTGGAGAAGGCCAGTAATAACATTGATAAAATAGATATATATAAAGGTACTACCAAATGTGGAAGATGCAAACAGTGTAACCACATCAATGAGGCTAGATTTATTCGACTCAAAGACATCAATCATACTTGTATTAAGACCAGAACAGGGAATTGCAACACTAGTCAGGTGGTTTATTTGGCTACGTGTTTATCATGCCCTGCGTACTATATTGGCAAAACTGAAAGATTTTAAAAAAAACGTATCTATGAACATTATTATCGTATCCAGAAAAAAGATACTAAAAATGCTTTATATAGGCATATCAATGAGTGTGGGGGAGAGCATTTATTTCGTTTTGCCATTATAGACCAAATTAAGAGTTCATTATTTGGGGGTAATTGGAAGATGCAGTTAGCTGCATTGGAGAGCAGGTGGCAGATTTTATTGGATGCCACAAGACCCCCTGGACTGAATGAATTCATTAGTATTAAACCTTTTCTGGTACTTTCCCAGTAAGTTCTAGTCAATACTATAGTTATTATTTACTAAGGATTGAACTGTCATTATACATTTTTTTGTTAGATTTGGAATTTTTCCTTGTAACATATTCCAGCACCATTGGTCTTGTGCAAAGCTTATAATTAGACATTTATAATTATTTCTTTTATTATTGTTATGTAGTATTTTTTATGACATATCTAAGTAGGCATATAATTGTAACTTTATTATTGTTTAGTATTTTTTATACATGATGGATCTTCATTGTGTGACTTTGAATGAAATGTTCAGTGAGATCTACACCTTTAAGAGTTTTGGCGGACTTTTATATTGATTGACTTACTCTGACTATATATACTAGGCTATGTGTATTTTTAAATGGTTCTGAAGAAGACTGGGGTTCCAGTTGAAAGCGCTTAACTGCACCATTGTGGAATAAAGGATTTTATTTTACTCTCTCGTGTACGAGCCATTCCTGTAGGTGTTTCCTGTTCCTCACATTCAATTCTTAGTTGGTGGCTCACCTTGATGTTTACTGTTTGCAGCAGTAATGTTTGGACTTTATGCATTTGCATAATAACTATGAATACCACTCTTATCCTTACTCTTCAACAAGGCATTTGACCGTGATATCTACTATGAATACTGGTAGAGAAGGGTGAAGGCTGCCAGCCTAGCCAGATAGAATTGTGCAGATAATTCTATCATTTGTAAATATGAATATAAACTACAGGCTTGGTATCTTAAATGTAAAAAAATGCTGTTACAAAAATGTTGCAACAGTCCTCTCTATTGACCCAGCAAAAGCATGTAGTGACCCTTTCATGTAGACAGTTGTGCTGAAAAGTCTAGATGAAGAAATTCTTTCTGTTGTTTTAACCAAGAGTTAAATTGCTAGATTTAAACATGCACATGTATTTTTATTGCTCTGTTTCTAACCAGCTGCAAGATAACAAAAGGGAGATATTAAGAATGTAAATGTAGTTCATGTGTAGCATGGGAACTCCTGGAAGGGTGAAAAAGATGATGTAATGTTTATCAGAACTGCAATAGCAATTTAAACAGAGAGAATCAGAAGGCATTAAGCATTTTTGTTTTGATATCCACCTTAGCACTGTCTTATGCCCTCTTTACGTTTTTGTTTTGATATCCAACTCAGTACTGCCTTATGCTCTCTTTATGTTTTTGTTTTGATATCCAACTCAGTGCTGCCTTATGCTCTCTTTATGTAAGTAGTATGTTAGAACTGTGTTTTCTCCTAGAAGTAGCCATGAATTATAAAGATTAGACTGTTTTTTGTGATGTCACAACCGTACTACTGATTTATTTTAAGTATTTCTGTGTGATCTCTGAACTCTCTTGACTAGCACTGACTGTGTAGTAGAAAGTATTGTCTTGTGGTTTTAATTATTTATTATTAAATATTTTAAAACCTTTTAACTGTGGCTGGTTTGTGTAGAGATAAGTTAAGCTCTAGAGTACATTGCATATTTATAGAGTTTATTGTACAAAGCCACTATAATAAGCCTTGACTGATTAGTCACACTTTACCAATTGGATAACAATATTTCACAGTAATAATTGAACACCCTTTGAAGGGCCTTTGGGTAGTGGATAATATTAGCTAGGTGGTGGCAGTAATTACTACAGTATAGTTTGGGTAAAAGGGCACAGCTGGAGAACCTGTGACAGCCTTCCCCAGGAGTGTCTGTGTGGTTGTATAAAGTTATCTCAAAGTGTGTGTCAGCTACTTGAGCAGGGACACAAAGCACTGGTTGGACAGAGAGGATGCTGGAGATTGTAGCTTGCCCAGCTAGGCTGAGATCTGGACCCTATAACTGTGCCAGTTGGGAGTCTTACTGTGGACCTGGAGAGCAAGGGAGTGACCAGATCCGGATTGATTGTGATCTGTGTGTGCTCTTAAGGGAAATTGCACTTTACTGTGTGTATTTGTTATCCTTTCCTCATATATGAGACACCCTCTCTGGTGTTAGCGGTGAGGATTGAGGATCCTTGATTGCTGGGCCAGGGCAAGGGCATCACATATTAATTGGTGGCAGTGGTGGCATATCCACCTCACATATTAATTGGTGGCAATGGTTGGGATATCCACCTCACATATTAATTGTTTGGCAGTGGTGGGATAGCTACATCACATATTAATTAGTTGGCAAATACTAATTGGCTTGTAGTGGTGTGGGCAGAGTGAATCCAGTAGCTTTTGTACAGTGAACTTTGAAGGTGTTTTTGTACTCTAAAACAGTCACACAGTGAATACTCAGAGTTCAGATCACAATTGTTTTATTTATTTTGTTAGCTTAGATAGTCAGGGTGAGCAGGCAGCATGTCAGCAAAGGAGTATGGAAAGCTGACAAGGAGCCAGCTGGCAGAGATTTGCCAGGCTTGGGGACTGGCGCATGGAAACCTGAATAAGGCAGACCTGACTGCAGCCTTGGTTACAGCTGCATCAGAAAACAGCAACCAGGAGGACAATCAGACTAGCAGTGGAGATATAATTCCCTCGGAGAATGGACAGCTCAACCTTTCTGCAGTGGACTTAAAAATCCAGCTGGAGCTAAAGAGACTTGAGTTGGAGGCCAGGTGTGTGGAATTAGTCTCAATGAGTGACTGTGATATTTGCAGGCTGAGGAGAATGAGAAACTGTTACATCTGCAAGCTGAGGAACAAGAGAGACAGAGGCAGCATGAGAAGGAGATGCTGACTCTTTGCCAGCGTCATAGAGGTAATGGGGAAGGGAGTAACTGAACCCCAGAAGCACAAAAAGTCAGTAAATTTCTTCCACAGTTTAAAGAGGGGGATCATTTTGATAGTTTCATTCATATGTTTGAGAGGGTATGTAAGCAGTATGAAGTTGACCCAGGACTCTGGGTACGGTTCCTGACCCCCTTACTCCATGGTAAAGCTGTAACTGCATTATCTAAAATGCCTGACATTGCATGTTTTGATTATACTGCTGTAAAGAAATGTCTTTTAGAACTGTTTAAGCTAAAACCTGAAACGTACAGGAAAAAGTTTTGTGAGCATAGACGCAAGGCAGATGAAAGTGTGTGTGAATATGTTGCTGAACTGAGCACTTAGGTTCATAGGTTCATAGGTTCATAGGTTCATACTAGGCTATCTGCCCTGGGGCAATTACAAGCCTAGCCTGATTTTGTTTGGCTTACGCCACCCCTTGATTTGAGTATACTGTGCCCTTTTTAAGGTTTAGTTTACTGTGCCTCTGTCTAATAGTGACACAGAAGTAATCCCCGGGACAAACCTACGATCCCCCATCCACTCATCAAGATTCTTCTTGAAGAGATTCAGTGAGATGCTCTGCCTAACATGAACTGGAATTCTATTCCAGAGCGAAGGGAGCCTCTGGGTTATGAATCTGTCCCTCCAGCAAGTTCTATTTATTTCTGTGCTGAGGTTCAAGTCCCTTGAGTGTATGGGTCTAAGGGATTTAGATTTACTGAGGTGGAGCATGTCCATTAATTCTGGATTGGACATAGCTTTATATGTCAGGCATAGATCGCCTCGAAGTAGGCGGTATGCAACTGAGTAGAGCTGGAGTTCTTTTAACCGAGCAGCAAATGGCATCTGCTTGAGTCCCTTGATCCTCTTGGTGAGGTACTTTTGGGGTCTTTCTAATTGCTGCAGGTGTCGGGTAAGGTACATCCCAAAAGGGGCATTATATTCTATGATAGGCTTGATGAGGGATGAATAAAGGGGCACGATTACCTCTCTTGATCTAGATGTGAATCCTTTCATGATGAGGTGGGCTATGTAGAAGGTCTTTCTAACCACTTTGGCAATGTGGTTGTCAAAGGAGAGATTGCTATCAACTTGGGTCCCCAGATCCCTAATTACTTTCTCTGTACTTAATGGGTTACCGCCTATGTGGTAATTTGTGGGCACATTGTTTTTGCCAAAGGGTATGACTATACACTTTTTGGCATTTAGCTTTAGACCATGGCTCTGGCACCAGTTATCCGTCTCTGTGAGACCTTTTTGAAGGATGTTTGTGTCAGCTGGAGGGTCGATTATGGCGCCCTGTTTGCAGTCATCTGCGAACTTGGTGAGCCATAGTCCTCCCACGTAGGCCTGTACCTTGGAAAAGTATATACCGAACAAGAGCGGTCGCAGGACAGAACCTTGTGGGATGCCACTTGTGACTGGTTTTGAGTCTGACATGGCTCCAGCAACTCTCACTCTGTGGGTTCTGTCTTTGAGCCAGTTTGCGACCCATCTTGTGACATAGGGATTTATATTTAATCTGGATAGCTTATCTATGATGCCCGAGCGGGGTATTGTGTCAAATGCCTTTGCTAGGTCCAGATAGGCTGTGTGGACTACCTTCCCTTCATCTATGGCTTTGGTGACTGTTTCAAAGAAGTCGACCAGGTTCAAAAGGCAGGATCTGCCCTTGACAAAGCTGAATTGGGTAGGATCTAGTGTCTGTAGGTCCCCAATGTCTTTGTTTATGAGCTCCATGATGATCCTTTCCATAGCCTTGCAGACTAGGCTAGTCAGGCTTATGGGGCGATAGTTTCCAGGGCCCGTAGAGGCCCCACCTTTGTGGAGTGGGACCACTGTTGCTGTACGCCATTCTGTGGGCACATATCCTGTAGTGAGGCTGAGATTGTACAAATGTTTAATTTGAGGGGTTAGTTCTTCTTGGAGTTCATGTAGGACGCAACCCGGGATGCTATCTGGTCCCATGGAAGCAGTGTTTTTTGCTTTGGAGAGGGCAGCCTTCACCTGAGCATCAGAAATGTTTGGGAGGCAGCCCTCTGCCGGGATAGATACTTGCTCTTTTGGGGGGGAGGGGGTGGAGAAGTTTGCATTGAACCTGTCTGCCAGGATATTGGCGATGTCTGTGGGTTCAGTGTATTTTTTGTCATTTAGAATCAACTCAGAACAAGTCTGGGAGTTGCATCCCAGGTTTCTAACATAACTGAAAAAAGCCTTATGATTGTCTTTAGTGTCCTGTGCAATTTTTCTCTCGAAGCTGGCCTTGGAGGATTTTATGAGGGATCGTAACTTTTTGCTAGTACTGATCAGAGCTGCCTTCCCTATTAGGGATTTTGCTCTATCATGTAGTAGCTTCCTCCTTCTGTTGTACAGTTTATTTATGGCTGGGGTCCGCCAGACTGGACGCCTGCCTTTGGATGATTGGGTCTTGGTTTTATTTCGGATAGCATGATCCATGCATTCCTGGAGATGTCCGTAGAATGAGTTTATGTAGGATTCTGCAGTTTGGGCCGTAGTTTCTACTGGCCCTGGGGCCTTGAAGGATTCCACTTCGGTTTTGAAAAATGAGAAGTTCGCTTTTGAGAAGTTTTTCACTGTGGTTTCCTGGGTTGGGGGTGGGGTCGGGATGTGGATATCCAGAGAAATTAATTTATGGTCTGATCTTACCAATGAGGGATATACTTCTGGTATGGAGCATAGAGTACCCATGTTGGTAATGATCAGGTCTAGTATGTTATCCCCTCTTGTGGGAGTGGTGACTAGTTGTTCCATAGCATTTGAGTTTATAATTTCCAGGAACCTTTGGGCTAAGGTGCTGGGGCTTGAGTAGTGCTCCCAGTCTATGTTTGGGTAGTTGAAGTCACCCAATATAATGGTGTTTGGAGTGATCTTCATGTTCTCCAATGTTTTCAGGAAAGCTGAGTGGGATTCCTGACTTTGAGAGGGTGGTCTGTAGGATGCTATAAACTGAAAAGCAATCTTGCCCACTGTTAGATGCACATGGATGATCTCGATACTTTGTGCAATGCCACTAACCTGGAGGTGTGGATATCCTTGATAAATATGGAAACTCCCCCTCCTTTTGTGGTTCGGTCCAGGTTTTGGGGCCGAAAAGCATGATATGAGGTATAACCTGGTAGTGCTGGGGTTCTCTCTGGAGCCTTGAACCAGGTTTCTGCCACTGCACAGATATCAATGTTCTCCATACTGAGGAGAGCTTCGAGTGCGTACATCTTGAGGTTAAGACTTCTGCCGTTTAGCAGCATTACCCTTAGTTTCTTGTTCCTTGTGCTGTCTATGGAGGTGGGTTTGACTTTTGAGCCTTGCCTAAAAAAGGCACTATGGGGGTGGCAAGAGCCTTTGCCAATATCCGAAAGCCCAGTGGTGACAGGTGCAAGCCATCCCTAGCAAAGCAATGTGGCTTGTCGAGCATGTCATCCCAGGCTGACAGACATTGGATCCCCTTTGAATGACACCAAAATTTTAGCCAATTGTTAAATTCGATCATTTTGTCTTTGTACTGTGGCATCATTCTAAGTGAGGGTAAGATGCTGCTCAAGGTCAGGGTCATACCGGCCTGGGCTACATGATCAGAGAGCTCCTCTATGTCTCTTTTCATGTAGTCCAGGGAGGTACGTCTCAGGTCATTCACACCAGCATGTACTATGACTGAGTCATATTTGTATTTGCTTTGGAGTGACCTGAGTGCTTGAGTTATGTGGCGGATCCTAGTGCCCGACAGGCAGCTCACTGTGACCTTCTCTTTGTTCAGTCTGGTGAGCGGGACATCAGTGTGTCTGACAACAGAGTCACCTATTACAAGAGTATCAGGTGTGTTATTCAGCCTTAAGGGCTGTGGCTGCTTGGCACACTGACTTTGTGGGCTATGTGTTGTGCGTGTTTTGTTTTGGGGTAGCGTTTGCTTGGATGTCTGCTTTGGAGGTCTCTGTTGCTTAGGTAGATTTTTATTTAGAGCCTCTGAGTATGTTTTTGTGTATTTATGTGTTTGGTTCGCTGATGTGGTGGGACTATGTGATACTGGAATTGTGTTGTGTGAGGTTACCTTCTCCTCCTGACTGGTTTCACCAGTTTTGAGATGAGAAAGCTCAGCCTCCAGTTTGGCTATATGGTTGCATCTCTCATATATATTTGAACCTGTTTGGAGGAGGAGAGGGTTGTCCGTGTACATGAGACAGTTGTAACATTGCCTCAAAATTCCCAAATTCACCAGCTGGACTGGAGAGGAAACCATTGACTCACCTTTGGACATGCTAGAGTAATATAGGGAAACTGAATTAAGACGGACCAATAGGGGTCAAGGTAATCGTCGAGAGTATAAGAGTATGTAGTGCTTATGGTTTAATAGTGCTAACTTGTAAGATTACTTATTTGGACCAGTGAAGGGCCTTAGAATGAGAATATGGTGTTTAATTTGAGAGATAGAGCAGTTCTAAGGGAAAAAGTGAAGACCAGACTTCGTGGAGCCAGGAATAGTTTAAACCCAATTAGGTGGTGCTGCCCATTGTTGCGCTATGCACAAAAACGCTCAAAACTGCACAAAAGAGGGTTTTAAGAGAGGGAGATCAAGGAGTTTGGAATTGACCCAAAATGGCCAATAAAACTACAGTTTCAAGGCAGTAACCACTCCAACAGGGGCAGGCAGGCTGCTCAATGTTTATCACTGCTACTGATGAACAGAGAGACTTCCCTTTAGCCCAAGCAAAAAATGGCCTCCAAGAAACTTACAAACAATTCAGAACAGCAAGCCTGTAACTGAACTTTTTTAAATCTCAGAAAAGTGGGAAAAAGCAAGTTTTTTGTTTTTTTGTTTTTTCCATAGGTGGGTGAGTGGATGTCAGGTCACCACATTTGAAGAGCTGGGAGACCTTTTGGTGTGGGACAAAGCCCTTAGCACTTTGCCTGAGGACATGAGGATCTGTTAAGCTGATAGACAATGTGCTACTTCAGATGAGTTGGGGAAGAAGGGAGACCTATACCTGGCAAGCAGGGCAGCCCTGCACAGGAAGGGGACCCCCTGTACTGCTCATGGGTCTAAAGGAACCCATGGTGGGCAGCACAGAGTGCCCCAACAGAATCTGCCAGTAGCAGGGGAAGCCACTAGTCCAGGTACATGTCAAGGAGCTAGGATTAAATGTTTTGAATGCAACCAGTGGGGACATGTGGCATACAGGTGTCCACAGAGGCAAGGTGGAGAACAAAAGGTGAGGGAGACAGTAAATGGGAAAGACAAAATGTCAATAGTAAGTTGTCTTGAGACAACATGGGTACTAATCTACCATCCAGCAGATGTCCTGAGATGGAAGGATTTGGATGAGGCAGGACCATGTACTTATGCAGTTACACGTGGTCAGTCTAGGAGACAAGAATGTGAGTCTGGTAGACTGGAGGAGACCCACACAAACTGCATACTTGCAGCCAGGACTGGTGAGGTGGTTACTTCAGGAGGGAGCTACTCCGCAGCAGTGAAACTGAAGGTGAGCCACAGCTGCTTGTGGGTACTGATGGTCCCTTGGACAGAGTGACTGCAAAGGTAGAGGTGAGTATTAGTACCCAGGCTGACAGTGAGGCACCACTGTCAGAGGATGCCAGACTTCCTGGGGAAGGGGAGCTGAGAAGGATTACAAGGAGAGAGTTGACACAGGCTCAGCTCTCAGACCCTACATTGCAAGGCCTGAGGCAGGTAGCTAGGGAGGAACCTGATTCTCAAGGAAAGGGGGGATCTGTATACTGGGACAAAGGGTTACTATACAGAGAGTGGACCCCTGAGGGAGGGCTAGAAGGTGAGAGAGTACAGCAGTTGGTAGTGCCTACAGCCTACCATCTGGTGCTTCTAGCCATAGCCCATGATATTCCCTTTGCAGGTCATATAGCCATAAAACATACAAACAGGTGTATTATGCAGAACTTCTATTGGCCTGCAATTTACAGAGATGTAACAGGGTACTGCAGGACCTGTGAGCAGTGCTAAAAGGTAGGCAAGTAAGGAGACAAGGTGAGAGCTCCTTTGATGCCTTTGCATGTGATTGAGGAGCCATTTGAGAGTGTAGCTATGTATATTGAGGGTCCTCTGAGTACCCCAAGTTCCACAGGGAAAAAGTATATCCTAGTGGTAGTGGATTATGCTACACGATACCATGAGGCAGTGGCTTTGTCCTCCATTGAGGCAGAGAAGGTGGCAAATGCTTTGTTAGTGATTTTCAGCAGGGTAGGTTTCCCAAGTGAAATACTGACTGACAGAGGTGCCAGTTTCATGTCAGACCTGTTGGCTTGTCTGTGGAAGTCATGTGGGGTGAAGCACATGAAGACCACCCCCTCCCATCCCCAGACTAATGGTCATGCTGAGAGGTTAAACTCTACAATCAAGTCCATGCTACAGGCATTTGCAGATCTGTTAAAGAAGGAGTGGACAAATATTTGCCCCATCTGTTGTTTGCTTACAGAGAGATTCCCCAGGAATCCACAGGTTTTCACCCTTTGAGTTGCTGTGTGGGCCTAGTGTGAGGGGTCCTCTAGACTTAATTCGAGCTTAGTAGGAAGGTGAGTGTGAGTTTCACAAGGAGTCTATTGTGGCATACGTCCTAACCATCAGGACAAGGCTCAGGGAACACATGGGCTTGGCCCAGGAAAACCTGGCTGAAGCCCAACAACAGAAAAAGGTTTGGTATGACAGGAATGTTCAAGCTACAGAGTATGCTGTGGGGCAGCAGGTAATGGTTCTCATTCCTGTCAGACACAACAAGCTGCAAGCAGCTTGAGAGGTACCCTACAAGGTGGCAAGAAAGGTAAGTGTTGTTAACTACATGGTGGAACTGCTAGGCAGATGTCAGGAGCACAAACTGTAACTTGTTAACATGATGAAACCTTACCGTGATAGGGAGGCCCTTGTGCTGAGCATTTGCAGTGGATTGCAGGAGGAGTCTGAGGGAGATCTGGGGACTGATCTCCTCAGTGAGGCTCGGGCTGACACCTCAGTGGAAGGGGTAGTAATGTCCCAGTAGCTATCTCCTACCCAGGTTCGAGAAATTCAAGCACTTTTGCAGGAAGTTGGGGATGTGTTTACTGGGAAACCAGGGTGCATGCACCTGGTGCAGCACCAGGTGGATATAGGACCCCAAAGGCATATCAGACAGGCCCCTTATATGGTGCCTGAGACAGTCAGACAGACTCTGTGGGAGGAGGTACAGGAGATGCTGGAACTAGGGGTGATTCAAGATACCAACAGTCCCTGGGCTTCTCCAGTGGTGCTGGTGCCAAAGAAGGCTGGCAGCACCATGTTCTGTGTGGACTACAGGAAATTGAATAGTCACACAGAGTCAGATGCTTACCCCATGCCTAGGACAGATGAGGCCCTAGAGCAGCTGGGTGGCGCTAAGTATCTTTCAACCATTGATCTTGCCAATGGTTACTGGTAGGTGCCCTTTACTCCCAGTGTTAGAGAGAAGTCAGCATTTGTGACTCCTTTTGGCTTGTATGAGTTCACAAAGATGCCTTTTGGGATGAAGAATGCCCCAGTGACTTTCCAGAGGCTGGGAGACCATATCCTAGTAGGAGACAAAAGGTTTCCCCTTGCTTACATAGATGATATTGCCATCTACAGCCATTCCTGGCCAGAGCACCTTCAGCATGTCAGGGAGATGCTGGGCACACTACAGAGGGCAGGGTTGACCATTAAGTTGAGCAAATGTCAGGTGAGTATGGCAGAGGTCTCCTACATAGGACATAGAGTGGGGAGTGGTAAGCTAAGGCCAGAACCTGCCAAAGTGGAAGCTATTCAGGCATGGCCTGCACCTGTTACTAAAAAGCAGGTGAAGGCATTTTTAGGGACAGCAGGGTACTACAGAAAGTTTGTCCCCAGTTATAGTACCATACCTGCTCCCCTCACAGATATGACAAGGAAGAACAGGCCAGATAAGGTAGTGTGGACCCCAGCATGTGAGTAGGCATTCTAGAAGCTTAAAGAAGCTTTGGGAGGACCCCTTTTGTTAGCCACTCCAGACTACAGCAAGTAATTTGTTGTACAGGTGGATGCTTCAAAACATGGTGTGGGGGCTATACTTAGCCAGATTTATTCAGTGTGGGAAGAACACCCAGTGGTTTATCTCAGTCATAGGCTCCAACCCAGGGAGGAATGCTAAGCAGCTGTAGAAAAGGAATGTCTAGCCATAGTGTGGGCACTGCAGAAATTTCAGCCTTATCTGTATGGAAGGAAATTCACTGTTATGACAGATCACAACCCACTAACATGGTTAAACAGAGCCAGTCAGAAAAATGCCAAGTTGCTAACATGGACCCTGGGGTTGCAAGCATATGATATGTCAGTGAAGCACCACAGTGGGAGTAGCAATGCCAACACAGATAGGCTCTCAAAAATAGGGAATGGGGTGAGGTACACTCAGATAGACCTAACCCTCTCAAGCGGCATTTCTCAAGGTGAGTTCTCCCGGGGGGGGGGGTGTGAAGACTGGTACAGAAGGGTGAAGGCTGCCAGCCAAGCCAAATAGAATTGTGCAGATAATTCTGTCATTTGTAAATATGAATGTAAACTACAGGCTTGTTGTCTTAAATGTAAAGAAATGCTGTTACAAAAATGTGGCAACAGTGCTCACTACTGACCCAGTAAAAGCATGTGGTGACCCTTTCATGTAGAGAGTAGTGCCAAAAAGTCTAGATGAAGAAATGCTTTCTATTGTTTTAACCAAGAGTTAAATTGCTAGATTTGAACATGCAAATGTATTTTTTATTGCTCTGTTCCTGACCAGCTGCAAGATAGCAAAAGGGAGATGTTAAGAATGTAAATGCAGTTCATGCGTAGGCTGGGAACTCCAGGAAGGACAAAAACGATGATGTAATGTTTATCAGAACTGCAATCGCAATTTAAACAGGGAAAATCAGAAGGCATTAAACATTTTTGTCTTGCTATCCAACTCAGCACTGCCTTAATGCTCTCTTTATGTAAGTAGTATGTTAGAACTGTGTTTTCTCCTAGAAGTAGCCAGAAATTATAAAGATTAAACTAAGTGTTCTTCTGTGATGTCAGAACTGTACTCCAGATTTATTTTAAGTATTTCTGTGTGATCTCTGAACTCTCTTGACTAGCACTGACTGTGTAGTAGAAAGTATTGTCTTGTGGTTTTAATTATTTATTATTAAATATTTAAAAACCTTTTAATGGTGGCTGATTTGTGTAGAAATAAGTTAAGCTCTCTAGTACATTGCATATTTATAGAGTTTATTATACAAATCCACTCTAATAAGCCTTGACTGATTAGTCACACTTACCAATTGGATAATAATATCACACAGTAATAACTGAACACCCTTTTAAGGGCCTTTGGGTAGCTGATAATATTAACTGAGTGGTGGAAGTAATTACTACAGTATAGTCTGGGTAAAAGGGGCACAGCTGGAGAACCTGTGCCAGCCTTCCCCAGGAGTGTCTGTGTGGTTGTATAAACTTATCTCAAAGTGTGTGTGTCAGCTACTTGGGCAGGGACACAAAGCACTGGTTGACCAGAGAGGGTGCTGGAGATTTTAGCTTGCCCAGCTAGGCTGAGATCTGGACACTATAGCTGTTCCAGTGGGAGTCTTATTGGGGACCTGGAGAGCAAGGGAGCGACCAGCCCAGGACTGACTGTGATCTCTGTGTGCTCTTAAGGGAAATTGCACTTTACTGTGTGTATTTGTTATCCTTTCATCATATATGAGACACCCTCTCTGGTGTTAGCGGTGAGAATTGAGGCTCCTTGATTGCTGGGCCAGGGCACGGGCATCACATGTACTATTCCTCATCACATCTTTCCATATAGTAATTTTCTATGTGCAGTGTGGAAGACTGTAAATTGACTGATACAGATAGCTCTCAACATGTTAGCATGGTACATTATGGGGCAAGCCCTACCAAATGGTGGTACAAAGGCGCAACTACAAGGAACATTGTTCCATAGTGTGCTCATATATTAGCAGCAAGGTGTTTGATAACATATTTGCCAATAAATTGCATTCCAAATAATGTCATGTATCTGCTATTCACGGACCAGTCATATAGGGCAATAGTGATTACATTCTGCAAAAATCATGACAGTTGAAAGGTATGCTGATACATACTTATTTATTTTTATTTATTTAACATTTGTTTACTGTGAAGTTCCAACTTGGAATGAGCCAATTTTCAGCAGAGGCCCATGGAGAAATGCTCCAAATGCATGTCTTTGTAACATGGCTGGAAACAGAGCACCAAAAGTAAACTCACACAATTGCAGGGGGGACATACAGGCTCCACAAAGAAGGCACTCCAGCCAAAAATCTAAACAGAGAACCTGTTGCTGTGAGGTGACAACACTATGACTGCACCACTGAACCATCACTTTTTTGTAACAACACATACCAGCCATTCTTGTCTAAAGAAAATAAACTGAAAACCCATTATATATTAAATATAGTAGAGATAACAAACTTCTGTTACCTGCAATGCACTACAATTATTACATTGTTTTTTGCTGAGATGCAATAATATGTGTGTTGGCATGAGTCATTAGTGGTGTAAGGTTGCCCTGTCCCCTGCATAAAAAATGCAAGTGTATATCTCTCCACCAAGAATTATCTACAACCCAAATCAGTCCCCAAATCAATCTTCCACTCCCTTTTCAGCCTCACACACTTTCAACCTCAAACCAGTACCCACCAACCTAATAAAGAAACTGCTCTATAAGCAAAAGCCTTGCTCCAATGCCCCTGATAACATCCCATCCTCCTTCCTAAAGATAGCTTCTGACTCCATAGCATTTCCCATCAGCATCCTAATAAACAGGTCTTTACTTGAATCATATGTACCCAAACTCTGGCGTTCTGCTTTCATTCTTTCACTTCACAAAGGAGGCAAAAATTGTAACATCTCCAATTTCCATCCCATTGCCATCCTCTCCCCTATATCCAAAATCCTACAAAAATGTATCCACCTACAGCTCATGCTTTTCCTTACTGAACACCAACTACTCTCTCCCAACCTGCACGGCTTCCGCACTGGACACAGCACTAACACTGCCCTTCTCTCCTTCCTTCATTCTGTGAATTCTGCACGTGACTCCGGTAACTTAGTGTCATCTGTTCTACTAGACCTATCCAAAGCCTTTGACACCATCTCCCACTCCCTCCTTCTAAACCACCTCTCTGATCTCACCCTGAGCCAAAAAGCTCTTTGCTGGTTCTCTAGCTACCTTTCAAACAGGTCCCAAGCTGTGAAATGGGGCCAAGCAACATCTACCTTCCTTCCTACCCCTACCGGAGTACCTCAAGGTTCCATTCTTGGCCCATTACTATTCAATATCTTTATTAACAACTTTCATAAAGCCATCCGCAACACCACAATTGTGCAATACGCAGATGATTCCACTCTGATCTGCCAAGCCCCTAATGTAACAGAGCTCCAAGCACTAACCCAAACAGCATTTTCAACCACTGAAAACTGGATGTTCCAAAACCACCTCTCCCTAAATGCCAACAAAACCAAGATCCTGCTCTTCTCCCCCTCCAAATCTTCATCTCTTGATAAAAACTCTTTCCAAATAACCAGCCTTAACAACTCCACGATTGAAATAACAACCTCCACTAAACTTCTTGGTGTTACAATTGATGACCAGCTCAAATTCAATACTCATATTCAACTAAACATAAAAAAACACACATAAACTTGGCCTACTGTATAGAAACATCCACTTTCTGTCCCCCTCCACTAGACTAACCCTTGCCTCTACTTACCTCCTTCCATCTCTACTATATGGCGCTCCTCTGCTCACTAACCTATCATCTACCCTTACCTCCAAAGTTGGAGTGGGTGACCCTTGTCCCACTAGGTTAGGATCTGAGATTGCTCTGTAGGCCAGGCAGAAGTCTCCCCTAAGTAATCTGTATGCTACTGACTACAGTGGCAGTGACTTCAGTCTGTCAATGTATGACATGTGCTAGAGACCCTGAATGAACGGGTCTGTATCAGAACATTGATGTATTAAAACTTGGAATGTTCTGATATCGAACACTATTCAGCAAACGCTAAGAATAGTGAAGCTGCAGAACAGTGAATTCTTTCCTTGGGAAAGAATTCGGTTGGCCATTTCTGTGGCTTTGCTATTCTTAGCGGTATGGTGGAAAGTTACGGGTTGGGTTCAGGTAAGTGTGCAATTGTTTGTACGTTAGGGTTAGGGGCAGATTAAGTGAGTTAGGGTTAGGGCGTGGGTTAGGCATGCATGCAATAGTGACAGACTTTAGGGTTAGGGGCAGTTTAAGTGAGTTAGGGTTAGGGCGCAGGTTAGGTGAGTGTGCGATAGTGACGGACCTTAGGGTTATGGTTTGGGTTAAGGTAAGTGGGTAGATAGTAGTGTATGTTTAGTTTAGTGTAGCGTTAGATGTAGGAATTTAAGTGTATGTGTGTGGTTGCTGTTTGTTTGATGTGTTTGTGTTGTGTGTATGTGTTTCGGAGCAGCAAATATTTTCCATTGGAAAACATTTGCTGTTTTGAATGTTCGATATTTTCATGTTTAGATGTTTTGGGGCTGCTGAAATAGCGTTTGCTATTTTCATCTTTCGATAACGTGATATAAATGCAAATTTTCTTGGTTAGAAATTTGTTGGGTCTCTTAAGTTGTTGCAGGTGCCTGGTAAGGTACATACCAAAGGGAGCATTGTACGCAATTACTGGTCTGATGAAGGTTGAGTACAGGGGTGTTATGACCGCTTTCACTCTTGAGGCAATGCCTTTGCTAATGATGTGTGCGATGTAGAATGCCTTCCTTACCACAGTAGACACATGGTGGAAAATGTTTAGGCTACAGTCAACTTGTGTTCCCAAGTCTCTTACTACTGAGTTGTTACTTAGGGTATTATTATTTATATGATAGTCTCCAGGGATATCATTTTTACTGATGGGGATGGTAATGCATTTTTTTGCATTAAGTTTGAGTCCATGACTTTGGCACCAGTGATTGGTTTGTGTAAATCCCTCTTGAAGTATATTGACATTATTTGGGGATTCAGTGATTGCATATCATTTGCAGTTCTCATCAAATTTAGACAGCCTCAGCCCCTCTATTTTGGCCTGAATGTCTGAGGAGTATATTCTAAACAACAGGGGGCTGAACACTGACCCCTGTGGAACCCCACTGGTGACAGGTCTGCTGGTTGAGGTAAAATCCCCAACTTTGACTGAGCTTGATTTGTCGGTGAGCCATTTAGCAACCTACCCAATGACATAAGGGAGAGTTTATCAATGATGCCCAAATGTGGAACTGTGTTGAAGGCCTTGGCTAAGTCAAGGTAGGCTGTATGCACATATTTGCCTTTGTCTATGGTTCTGGTGATATTTTTGAAGAAGTCCACCAGGTTTAATAGACATGACCTGCCTTTGACAAAACAGATCAGATCAAGGGTTTGGTGATCTCCTATATCCTTATTTATAAGGTCGATGATAATTTGTTCCATGGCCTTACAGATAAGACTGGTTAAGTTTATTGCTTCATGCAAAAATGCTTTTAGAATGTTGCACTTCTTTAAGATTTTATGATTATATTAAATATTGATGTTTTATGATTTAATGCATGAGTCTGATCACATTTATCACATTTCTGTCACAAAACCAAACTCAGGATGAATCCCATTTTCTAACAGATAATGCTACTATGTCCATGTTTCTGTACTTTAACTGTGCCACAATCATGATCTTTTAATAAACAACATATTTTTATATACTAGTGATCACACTTTAGACTATCAATAAAACATTGTTTTCATATTGATTAGTGTAGAAACAACATGTCTGTCTTTGTTAGTAGGTACATTTACTATTCTACAATAACAAATGTCTTTCATATAGCTACATAGAGCCATGTGTTAAACATAGTTAAGTTACAACATTAACATCCATATACATATGGATTCTACTTCATAAATTCAGAGGCAAGTGCTAGGCTAGCTGCCCTTCTGGACCATTTGAAGCCAAAGCAGTTTCCCTCAAAGATGAACATCAAACCTTATTTTCTGTGTTTATGAAGTAAATGCTTTAACCATTTTGCCAACCCCAGCCTCTCATAAGCTGTGGACATTTAACTACCACTCTGCAGAATTAGTGAGCATGACTGAAGAAGTGTATTTTGCTTATTTGATAGCAGCTGATATATATATATATATAGACACCAGCAACCAGGAAATGGAATAATACATAGTAGATTCACAAATGCAGATTCGTTTAATCCAAACAAGCACAAAACAAAGCTCAAATAGCTCCTTTAATCCAAATAAAACGAAGTTGAAAACACACAAGCGCTTTCGCTCAGAAAAATTCTGAGCTTTATCAAGTGACACCATGTTGTTACATCAGGTGTCTTATATACCATGAGAATCTTTCAATTAATTAACAAATGCTGTTAATCAGCATTTTAAAGAGACTATGCGCTTTTAAACATGCATCAAACAATTAATTTGAAACCAAAAATATAAAAGTAACAGTTGTTATGTGTTTAAAAATTACATATTGCTGTGTGCATTAAAGCTAGGTGTATTTAAACCATAAAAATAACCAAAAGACAGTTGTCCACAATTTCTCTAGCATTTGACATTGCAGTATAACTTACTTTGTTGTTAAAAACATTCACTTTTCTTTAAAAATTGTGTTTAAGTTAAATAAAATATTATGCCAAATATTTTTCATAAAATTATAACTTAAAACCAGTAATTAATGTGGATATGTTATTGCTTTCCTAACCTTATTACCAAATCTGTGAAGAAAAGGACCATTCAGCTGGTAATGAAGGGGGGGTGATGTATAATAAATCACTCCTATACATAAACATTTTGTATAATACCATTACATCAAAAAAATGTATGGTTATCTTCATTACATTTTTACATATTAAATAACAATCTAGAGCCTTGCCCTCCTTAATTTCAATAATGGTTTAATACTAATCATACCGTTAAGCCCAGGAGGTCTCCCTGCATCCAACTTTAACTGCCAAAGGAGTTCTCGATATTCAAGAGTTGATTCCCAATCTCCCCCCCTGGCATCGGGCTCAACCTGCTCCAGTACCATGAACTTCAAGTTAATATTAGGACAGATCAGGGAGTGCTTAAAAAAAGCATTGGTTTCCTTCTTTTTGTTTATATCATAAAAATGCTCATATATCCGCTTGCGGAGCTCCCTTTCCGTTTTCCCTACATAAAAGCTTTTACATGTGGTGCAGAGGCCTAAATAAACCACTCCCTTACTACCAAATGTAAAATGGCCTGTTGGATAGATTTTAAACCATCTGGATGGAATAATTATAAATTTTTCATCCAGAATAGCATGGCATTGGCTACATGCCCCACATTTGTACATACCCATCCTAACTGGATTAATTTTCCTCGTAGTGTTCTGCTTTTTTTCAAACATTTCCTTGAGGTTAGTGCCTCTTCTCCTTACAAATGTGGGTTTGTCAGGAAGTAACCCTCTAAATTCTTCAAAAAGGGTAAGTACAGGCCAGTATTTTCTTATAGATTCTTCCATTTCCCTTGAATGCAGAGAATAAGTGTAAGTAAAACTATTCCTAAAGTCATTGGTGGTGGCAGATGTTGAACTAACCGGTGTGTGCATCCCTTTGCCTAAAAGGGGTGGGTATACAGTTTCTCTTTTGGAGTCAACCTCCTCAACCAAGCTTTTAAAAAGGTCCAGGGGGATAGCCTCTTTCTAAAAATAGACCTTTCAAAAACTTGACTTCTGCCTTGTAGTCATCCTGTTCACTACAAATCCTACTTGCCCTAATGAGTTGCCCTTTTATGATACCCTTTTTCTGAAAAAAAGGATGCGCACTCTCATAGTGCAAAATGGAGTTGGAGAAAGTGGGCTTTCGGTACAATTTAGATTTTAAAGTATTGTTCAAATGGTTTTTATATATAGTGACATCCAAATAATGCAATTGGTCTAGATCAATGGAGTGGGTGAACTGCAGAAAGTCCGTGGTTGTATTGATGTGAGCGAGAAACCTCGTTAGCTCGTCTTCAGACCCATCCCATAAAATGCAAACATCATCAAGATAACGTCTATAAAAGAGCAAATGTTGTTCCCAAGGGGGAACCAAAACAAACTTGTGCTCCCATACATGAAGTACCACGTTGGCATAAAATGTAGCACAAGATGCCCCCATTGCTACTCCTTTGCTTTGCTTGAAGAGTTCTCCATCGAAGAAAATGAAATTATTCCGTAGAACAATCTCCATAAATTCAACTACCAAGTTACTTAGTCTGTTGTTCATATCCGTTTCCTTAGTGAGAAACTCGCCAAACCAATCCAAACCCTCATTGTGAGGTATACTAGAAAAAAGATCTTTGATGTCAATGGTCACCAGAAACAGTTCAGAGGAGAACTTGGTGGTTGGGAAGTCATGCAAAAAATGCCAAGAGTCCTTGCATACGTGGGTGAGCAGGGGGATGAATCTCTTGGTCAAACAATCAATGAATTTACCTGTAGGTTCAGTGATTCCTCCTGCCCCTGCCACTATCGGCTAAATGTTAGTGGATTTGTTCCCTTGTAAGTTTTAGGGATCCCAAACAAGACCGGTATCCTTGGTTTTTCTACGTGCAAGTAATTGTAAAGTTTTTCATTGATGGAATTTTGCAACAAAAGATCGTATAGATGGTAATTGATTTGTGCTAAAGCAATGTTAACCTCATTGCGTGAAACCGTAGAGTATTGCCCATCGTTTTGAAGCATGTTGTGAATATAAGCTTCATAATCAGCAGCAAACATAAGCACTACCCCTCCACCTTTGTCTGGTTTCATTATCCTTACGTTTTCCTCCTTTAACTGTTTGATGAAGTTGAACTCTTCAATAGAAAAGTTGTCAGAGGGTAAAAATTTTTTATCAGTGGATATTTTCCTAAAGTCTTTTTCCACCAAATTCTCAAAAAATGAAATAAGTGGGTGCAATGGGGGGTTAAATACACTCTTGCGTGTTGGACCTGTCTCCATAAACTGCTGTCCTTTGCAGAAATGTGTTAAATTCAATGCCCTGGTAAAAAGTTTTAATTCAACAAGGGACTGTGAAAGATTCATTGGTCTGGAAGGGACAAAATGCAAACCACGAGTGAACACATCAAACACCCAGTCATCCAATTCTAGATCCGTGTAGTTGTAAATTACAAAATTATTCTTTCTTAAAATAGTACAAATATCATTAGGGCCCTCTGTAGTGTTATCATTAGTATCATTACAATAATCCACAGAAAATTCGGTGTTCAAAGTGGCTAGTACTACATCAAACAAACTTTCTTCATTTATTACCTGCGGGTCCATGCCCTGGGTGCTTGCTTGTGTCCCCAAACCCCGGTCCTCCCGGGGTTCTGCTGAAAATCCTCATTACTACCCTTCCTACCCTTTTCAGCAAGCCTTTCACTTCTCCGAGGTGGTTCTTCCACCTCTTTGTGAACATTTTCCTCTTGAGTGTGCACTACAGAATAAACTCTGTTTGAGACTCCCTTAGTATAACGGTTAGAGGCAGGGTAAGCCACCCCTTCCCTATACTCAGCCAAATCCCTTTCCAGCTTTCTCAGCTTCCTGTTCAAAACCTTATCACAAAACATATCCACTTTGTTAAACATTTGATCATAATCAGTTTTAAAAAGCAAAAAATCTGCATCAGTTGTTAGTTTATTATTCAATGTTTCCAAATCTTCCAACAATGAACAAATCTTAAACTCGTATTCGGAAATCATCAAATTCAACATCTCCACACCTGCTTTGTCAAAACTATCACATAACTTTTGATAATAAGAGGAACTTGGTTGTACATTATTGGGAAATTTATAAAACCGCAATCCCTTAGGGATGGGTTTAACCCTAGTACATTGATCTAGACCAATTGCATTATTTGGATGTCACTATATATAAAAACCATTTGAACAATACTTTTAAATCTAAATTGTACCAAAAGCCCACTTTCTCCAACTCCATTTTGCACTATGAGAGTGCGCATCCTTTTTTTCAGAAAAAGGGTATCATAAAAGGGCAACTCATTAGGGCAAGTAGGATTTGTAGTGAACAGGATGACTACAAGGCAGAAGTCAAGTTTTTGGAAGGTCTATTTTTAGAAAGAGGCTATCCCCTGGACCTTTTTAAAAGCTTGGTTGAGGAGGTTGACTCCAAAAGAGAAACTGTATACCCACCCCTTTTAGGCAAAGGGATGGACACACTGGTTAGTTCAACATCTGCCACCACCAATGACTTTAGGAATAGTTTTATTTACACTTATTCTCTGCATTCAAGGGAAATGGAAGAATCTATAAGAAAATACTGGCCTGTACTTACCCTCTTTGAAGAATTTAGAGGGTTACTTCCTGACAAACCCACATTTGTAAGGAGAAGAGGCACTAACCTCAAGGAAATGTTTGAAAAAAGCAGAACACTACGAGGAAAATTAATCCAGTTAGGATGGGTATGTACAAATGTGGGGCATGTAGCCAATGCCATGCTATTCTGGATGAAAAATTTATAATTATTCCATCCAGAAGGTTTAAAATCCATCCAACAGGCCATTTTACATGTGGTAGTAAGGGAGTGGTTTATTTAGGCCTCTGCATCACATGTAAAAGCTTTTATGTAGGGAAAACGGAAAGGAAGCTCCGCAAGTGGATATATGAGCATTTTTATGATATAAACAAAAAGAAGGAAACCAATGCTTTTTTTAAGCACTCCCTGATCTGTCCTAATATTAACTTGAAGTTCATGGTACTGGAGCAGGTTGAGCCCGATGCCAGGGGGGGAGATTGGGAATCAACTCTTGAATATCGAGAACTCCTTTGGCAGTTAAAGTTGGATGCAGGGAGACCTCCTGGGCTTAACGGTATGATTAGTATTAAACCATTATTGAAATTAAGGAGGGTAAGGCTCTAGATTGTTATTTAATATGTAAAAATGTATTGAAGATAACCATACATTTTTTTGATGTAATGGTATTATACAAAACGTTTATGTATAGGAGTGATTTATTATACATCACCCCCCTTCATTACCAGCTGAATGGTCCTTTTCTTCACAGATTTGGTAATAAGGCGAAAGTGCTTGTGTGTTTTCAACTTCGTTTTATTTGGATTAAATGAGCTATTTGAGCTTTGTTTTGTGCTTGTTTGGATTAAACGAATCTGCATTTGTGAATCTACTACGTATTATTCCATTTCCTGGTTGCTGGTGTATTTTCTTTCTGGTCCGGTTCTTTTTCCAGTTATCTGATATATATATATATATATATATATATATATATATATATATATATATATATATAT
Organism: Protopterus annectens; assembly: GCF_019279795.1. Classification (NCBI taxonomy): domain Eukaryota; kingdom Metazoa; phylum Chordata; order Ceratodontiformes; family Protopteridae; genus Protopterus; species Protopterus annectens. The sequence continues at coordinate 964,214,915 of NC_056745.1, forward strand.
ATATATATATATATGTGTGTGTGTGTGTGTGTGTGTGTGTGTGTGTGTGTGTGTGTGTGTTTATTGGTCTCTTGTCTGCATTGTTCTGCTGGAAGAATTCCAACTTATAATGTGCTTTCAATGAATTGCTTCATAATTGAATTATTAAGTGCATAATGTCAGATTGTCAAGTTTATTTTTGGTAGCTATTAACCACTCAGTGACCATATACTGCCATTTATTTAAAAAAAAACTTTATAAAGATTACTTATTATCTAAAACAAGCATTTCATTAACACAAAATCCTTCACAAGAACCCATACTGTCTATTGTGTCAGCAGCACAACTGTGTGCTCCTTCTTAAGTGTAACATTACATACAGGAACTAATCACTTCTTTACAAAAAACTTTATAGAAAAACTGAAATATGTATACATATGTACACACACACACAGTCACACACACACACACACACACACACACACACACACACATATACACACACACACACACACACACACACACACACACACACACACACACACACACATATATATATAGTTCCCCTTTATATGATCAAAAGCTCATAACATCTAAATTCAAAACAGTGAGACCAAATGATCGAAAATCCAAAACATCTAAAACTCATAACATCGAATCTCAAACCATTGAAAACTACAAAACAAATAACATCCCACCCACTGTTTACTCTGTCCCCACACTCCGAGGTCGCATCACATCAACTCCAAGGTTGCACTACAGTGGGGTTAGGCAAATAACTTTTTCCCTCACTGTAGTGCGACCTCAGAGTTGGTATATTTAATTTACGGAGGTGTGGGGGGTGCAGAAGGGCTTGCCCCCTTGCATAAGCATAGTAATACCTCTGTGGGATGCTATTTATAGTTGCTTTGTAATTTTTAATGTTTTAAGATGTGATGTTATGAGTTTTAGATGTTTTGGGTTTTAGATGTAGTTTAGATGTTATGAATTTAAATGTTATGGGTTTTCGATGTTTTCAAGTGGAACCACATATATATACATATATATATATATATATATATATATATATATATATATATATATATATATATATATATATATGGGTCTAGGTTAGAAGATCGACAGCCGATATAACCGACAACGGATTAGCGGGCGCCAGATGATCGACACTCGGAAGACCAACGCTACGGATGAACACGCCGACGCCAGGGATAGTGAGTTGGAAAGAAGGCTGTGTGAGTATGCGGTGGTGACGGACGTTAGGGTGCGAGTAAGGTAAGTGTGGATAGTGACAGTCTGTGGGGATAGGGGTGGGTTAAGTGAGTTAGGGTTAGGGCGCGGGTTAGGTAAGTGTGTGGTAGTGGTATTTTTTGGGTTAGGGGCGGGTTAAGTGAGTTAGGGTTAGGGCGCGGGTTAGGTAAGTGTGCGGTAGTGGCAGTTTTTTGGGTTAGGGCCGGGTTAAGTGAGTTAGGGTTAGGGCGAGGGTTATGTAAGTGTGCGGTAGTGGTATTTTTTGGGTTAGGGGTGGGTTAAGTGAGTTAGGGTTAGGGCGCGGGTTAGCTGAGTGTGCGATAGTGACGGACCTTAGGGTAAGGGTTTGGGTTAGGGTTGTACATAGTTGTGTGTGTGAGGTTTAGTGTGGGTTTGTGAGGATTTTGGTGTGCTTGTGTTCTGTGTGTGATTTTTGGATAAGGGGATGTGTTTTGTTAGTTGATTGTTGTTATTGTGGTGTGTGCAGTGTATGGGGTTTCGTGTTTGTGGGCCGTCGGTTACTTGTTTGTCGGGCATGTGAGGTGTCGTGTTTATGGTTTGTCGATAATGTGGTGTCGATGTTTCTGTTGTCGGTGAAAGTGGCTGTCGATCTTATGACCTAGAACCATATATATATATAGGCACACACACACACACACACACACACACACACACACACACATACATGTTGATACATCATATCTTAACAATCTTGATAATCTGTGTTATATTAATGTATCAGAATCACTCTGTTTCTCATTATATTTTAATTTGTTGTACCTCAAAATTGTCATGATAGGGGCTGCTATACCAAAATAATTTTGATTTGTGTCTTCTCTCATAGCCAGTAGTTCTAGTAAATCAGGAGGACTGATTTTGTATTTAGTCAGTGACAGTGTTATGAGTAAGTCTTTTTGATGTAGTCTCTGAGCAGTAGTTTTTTTTGCTAAATTAATATGATTTGTGCTAAGTGTTGTTGTTGTGTCTTTTGGCTTTTCCCGGTTAGGGGTCGCCACAGCAGAACTCCGGTCCACTAATGATTGGCAGTAGATTTTTACATGCCGAGTTGCCAGCTCTGATGCACAACCTTCAACGAAGGTATGCCCATTCACGCATGTCTCCACACAGAAGACGCTTTAGCTGAGAATCGAACAGGACAACGTCTTACTGTGAGGCGACAATGCTACCGCAGCACAACCACCACTCCCCTAAGTGTAAGAAACTAAAAAGCCTTTCACAATGCATCCAAGTCTTCTATAACATAAATTAGGTAAATTGCAGTGTTTTGTTAAGTATTCAAAATCAGTTTTGCAATACTCTCTCTCACTCTTCTGAGATGTCAAAGCTGCAAAACAATAACAACAGCTCTGTCCATTCATCTGACTCTTTGTAGAGCTTGAAAGTTTGATTAAAACTACTCATAGTATTTCATCTTGTATCCATTCCATGATTCAAATGTGATGTTAAACTGAGGTCCCACCTGCTTCATTTGGTGGTAGCTCAGGCAGATGTGAAAGATCTCACAGCAGTTGCTGGAAAGCATAATGGAAGTAGCCTGCTGACCTGGCCAAATATCCCTTAGTAGTATAAATACCACCTTGGGACTCCCATGAAAGAAACCTGTCAGAGTAGAGTAACTAACCCAGTTCACAATGGATAGATAAATAAATAAATAGATAAATATACAAATAAATAATTTGTTTTCTTAATTTTGCACAGTTATACGTCTAATATCAATGCTTCACTGGACAAAACTAGGAGCACTTACCAGTTTATTTGTGTAAAGTTATATAATACATTGCTATCATATAAACATTTATCCAGCAACTGATTATATGGAATTGTTTCACTTTCACAGTTATTTGATTTTTTTTCTTAATTTCCTGACCTCATCAAGGTACAGTCAGAGTAAATAAAGTTGCACATGGTGACAAACAGTGAATATAACAGAAGATGTGCATGTTCATTAGGCTGAAACAATTTAATTAAAAATGTGTGAGGTTTTCACAGAAAGAAAACGTCCCAGTCTTCAAGACTGGTATCCAAGAAAATGGATGGTTTATAGCAATGATCTACTCATATTTTGACTACAAGAGACTTGGAATACAGTTATTCCATGCTGCCCAAATTGGAACCTATAGTTCAGAAAGAAGCTTCACACTTTGAATTTCCTGGACTATCACCTAAACTGGGTTGTATATCTTCAGTGAGCAAAGAACTAGGGAAGACATGGGAATATTCAATAAACCTGATTCTTTATATTGGCTAAATAACACATTTTTTGCCCAAAATTAATTAGATAAGAGTTATAATGTCCCCTTTGTTTTGTGATTAATTCTGCTCTTAAGATGAAAATCGTATCCCCAAAATATTATCTTTTACACTCCCATGAGGAAATGTTTTTAATATAGGACAGACTGAAAGCTGCTCCTTCCAAAACAACCACTTCTGAGGCCAAGGACTTCACTGTAACCCTTTCTAAATGTAGAAAAATAACACTGTACATAAGAAACCTAATCAGTAAATAAGTGATTAGAAATGGAGTGAAGGAGTGCCTAATGAGTAACATATTCAGTGTTATGAATTTCTGTTGCCTGTGAAGGCTCTCTTTCTATATGTTATCTCTTGCAGAAAAGGTTTAGATTAATACACAAAGCACAATGCATGTATTTCTTCTTGTTGATTGGGCATTATTTTCATGTTAGATGCGTCCTTTATTTTAGAATAAAATAAAATTATGGTTTCAGCAAATTAGGAAAGACAATTTAATAAACAGTGGGGGCATTCTCAACCTTAATTTCTAAAGCACTATGTTTTTATAAAAAGTCTAAAGGGTTTGGATGCATCTGAAAACATGAGGCAGGACAGAAATTCCATGCTAATGGCCAGATCTCATTCTATAGTGAGAAGAACTAAAGTAATGTTCCAGCATGTGACATTAATGCTGATGCTTCAGAATCGATAGGCACCACTAGGAGAAGTAAGCTGTTGACAGTCTGTGAGTGAGTGTCTGGTGATGTCTAGAAGCACAGGCAGGCAGATTGAAGGCCTTCAATCATTTGATACCTCTACATAAAGTAGAATGGTTGAATAGGTTTTAAGCAGGCTCTTTGCCAGTGTGTAGTAGTCCATGTTAACTTCTAGTTTATTACAGTGCTTTTAATTGAAGCATTTTACAAAACAAATAATAAAGAAGTAAATGAAAGAAAACTGTAAAATAGAAATCAGAAATATCACATCAAGATTACAACTTATAACTAAGAACAAACAACTGCGGAGGAATGTAGGAGCCTTACAAAATATTGATTATACTGTGTTGATAGAAAGTAGTCATTACCAACATAAAATAGTGTGTAGAATCCTCCAGATGGAATCTAAACAAAAATATGGTTACGATGGCAACCATAAACATGGGAGTCGGGCACCTTCATCAGATATATAGAAAATTCACAGAAGCCATAAAATAATGACACCACTGATGTCAGCAAAGCAGCTTCAAATAAATGTACCCTGAATTTAACAGTCAATCTGCTGAATATGGAACAATCCCAGAAAACAGGAATTTGATGATGGCTCATCTATGGCAGCACCCACATAGCAAAGAAAAGAACTGCATGAAGATGCCATGAATACAGAAATACTGAGCAACAGCAACAATATGAAAAGTCAACAAATGTAATACAGGAGAGCACAAGCACAAGGGAAAGTCTAACAGGCCACAGTCATAGTCAAAGGATACAATGACTGTAAATCTTACAAGAATAAAGCCAAGCACTGTCAATCTAGACCTGAAATGACATCAGCATAACAAAGTGAACTCCTCACCACTAGCTGTGATACAGATCTGCATCTCAAGAAACTGCAAAGCCACATAAACCAGATATTTTCCTGCTAGCAATTATTCGAAATTGTATTTCAGGCTGAACTGAAATTTTTGTTGTGAAGCTTTATTTAGCCTCATAAGCAAAGTGGCACAGTACAGCAGCTGTCCTTCTCTTATCTGAACATTTTAAATTTAATTCCTAATTAACCAGGATAGATGAAAGTCACAGATAAAGTTTCCCAAATTCCTCACAATCAGAAGCATTCAGTCATACTCTGCTCATCATCTGGGAAGTAGTAACAGCAGAAGTAGCAGGAGGATGTCAACTCTTTAGAGATGAAGAGAAGGGCCACAAATTAAACAGATCAACTAACTTTTGCACCCAACAAAAACTGACGTAAGAATAGTCAAATAAACCAGAAGAATGACTAACAGCAAAGAAAATAAAGACAACTGCTAACACTCGGCCCCTAAAAACAAAGGTGGCTAACTTCATGACACCCATGCAAATGGAGAACAGTTGCATGAACACCGAATCATACACTAATGCCCTGTACGAACACATACACAAATGCATGGATCTCGCCATACCCAATAGAACCATGACGCTCTTCTCCAAAAAAAGGAAGCCATTCTGGCGGTCTCCTGCTATAAACAAACTCAACAACAGAAGGAGGAAACTGATGCAGAATAAGGTGAAGCCCCATGACTGGAAAAACTCCCTTATCAGCCTCAACAAAAAGTTGAGATCCCTCATCAAATCCTCTAAAGCTAGCTTTGAAAACAGAATTGCAGCAGATAGTAAAGACAACCACAAGGCCTTCTATAGTTATATAAAGAATCTCCACGGCAATACCCAGATTTGCTCTGAGCTACTGCACAATGGTACCTACTATACTGAGCAAACAAATATTGCCAATATACTAGCTGACAGATTCAGTGCCAACTTTACCCCTCTCTCCCCAACCAAAGGACCAATCACAATACCAGTAGATTGCCAGGCACCCAGTATTACTGCTGCACAGGTTAAAACAACACTGTCCAAGGCCAAGAATACAGTTTCTATGGGACCTGACATAAAAGGAGGAGTGACTACAGACCCTGGGAACTATTGCCCCATTAGCCTGACAAGTCTGATATGCTAAGCTATGGAATGCATCATCATGGACCTAATAAACAAGGCTATAGGGAGTCTCCAAACTCTGGATCCCAAGCAGTTTGGTTTTGGGAAGGCTAGATCATGCCTGCTCAACCTGGTCAACCTCTTTGAGTCAGTCACCAGAGCTGTGGATGAAGGCAAGGTGGTTCATACAGCCTACCTTGATATGGCCAAGGCCTTTGATACCATTCCCCACTCAGGAATCATAGAAAAACTCACTAAGCTAGGCATCAACCCCTTTACCACTAGGTGGGTTGCAAACAGTCTCACAGATAGAACCCACAGTGTGAAATCAGCTGACTCCAAGTCTGACTGCTGACCCCAAGTCTGACTGCTGACCAGTCCTCTCCTGTTTGGTATCTACTTCTCTGAAGTCCAGACCAACATGAAGGGACTCTGGCTGACAAAGTTCGTAGACAATTGCAAGTTAGGAGCTATTATCAACTCCCCAAGTGATGCTGACATCCTACAGAAAGGCCTCACTGAGGCCAACTACTGGTGTCAGAACCATGGCATTAAGCTCAATGCCAAAAAATGTATCATCATAGCCTTTGGGAAAAACCCTATTCCCATGAATTACCAAATCAATGGTAGTCCACTGAACACAGAAGGTGATATAAGAGATCTGGGAACACAGGTTGACAGCAACCTCTCTTTTGACCACCACATTGCCACTGTGGTCAGAAAGTCTTTCTATGTGGCACATCTCATTACTATGGGATTTGCATCCAGGAAGAAAGCAGTCATTGTCTCCCTCTACTCATCCCTCATTAGGCCAGTCATAAAGTACAATGCCCCATTTGGCATGTATCTCAGTAGACACCTACAACAACTGGAGAGGCCACAAAAATGCCTCACAAAGAGGATCCTAGGCCTTAAACACTTGTCCTATATGGGCAAACTAAAAAACTCCAACTATTCTCTGTCTCATATCGCCTACTTAGAGGTGATCTCTGCTTGACTTACAAAGCCATGTCTGACCCAGCTCTGTTAGAAACGCTACATCTAAAGAAATCCCAATCCCTCCACACCACATGCTTCAGAGAACTCAACCTCATTGCAACAATCAACAGAACGAGCTGGAGGGACAGGTTCATAACCCAGAGACTGCCCATGCTATGGAATAAACTTCACATGCATGTCAAACAGAGCACCTCACTGACCCTTTTCAAAAGAAATCTTGATGAGTGGATGGGAAATAGAAAATTCACCCCTGGGATCACTACAGTGGCTCTACTTGACAGAGGCACTGGGACCTAAGGTCAGGTGGCATGATGCCAGGGTAATCCTATGGACTATGGCTTGTAAAGGCTCAAGGGCCGTTAGACTAGTACACACCTAAGAACCTATGAACTGCAAATGGAAATTCAGTTAAGCAGACGGTCACTGTCCTTTTGCCTGCACAGATGTAATTCTATATATTCATGAATTACATTAAAATAATGCTTAAAACATATAACAAAGTGCACAGTAGAAATTGGAAATATGCAAGGGAAAACTGACAAATACAGGTTGGTAAACATAATGCATCATTTAAAGGTCACACGCAAAAGAATTAAAGTGAATAGCATTGCTTTTTTTAACTAAATCCCATATTATAAATATAGAAAACAGGGCAGCTAAAGGAAGTACAAGAATGAAAAGCAAAGCTACATGTTATAAGGATGACAACAGTAAAGTTGAATTATAAAGCACTTGTAATTCTTGTCCATGTGACTTAAGTCAGCACTATATCACCCAAGTTCTCCAAGAAGTATGCTAATATTGCCTCAGAACATAAGTGCTAGCCCTTGTTATGTTTTTTCAACAGCAGAATAAGCTGAGACAAATATGTACATCAGAATGTATATGTACAATCAGAACAATGCTCCTATCTTCATATAATTATCATGGAGTCATGGCCATGTTTGGTAAATACCCCACCACCATCACCTCTGCCATTCAATTCAGTTTCCTGTATTCAGTTTTTTTAATCATACCCCTGTCCATCTCCTAATACAGCTCAATCCCAGGCTTTCATTTTATGAATTATATGCTCTTTCGTCTTGTACTCCTCATTCATATTGAAATGAATGATTCAGAGTGTGTATAAAAACACAAATGCAATTACCCAAGGAAGGATTATGCATGGTGCATTTGCTCTTGCCCTTATGTTCCAGATTATGGTTGAAAAGGGTCACTTGTTTAGCAGATAATAAATAAATAAACAAACAAAGACAGAATAAATAAATAAAGCCTTAAAAGCAAATGTAGACAAAATAGTTATGTCATGGTATCCTGTATCATATCTTAGTTTCAATGCCTCCACAGCAATAAAACTTAATGGAAAGTGAAAAATCACTGAACATTACTAATGTATGTATATGTATGTGTGTATATATATATATATATATATATATATATATATATATATATATATATATATATATTTACAGAAAAGTTTACTACAGTGTGCTATATCTGAGTTCAACAGCAGAATCTGTACTAAATATGGATATCATTTAAACCAGACATGTAGGCTTACTTAACAGAAGGCAATTTTACAAAATCTATCTTAGTGCAGCATCAGCAATTGGCAAGAACTAACTCAAAGAGATATTTATTCATATTAACATTTAACTAAAGCATGACAGATAGCAATCTGAAAATATAATCATTTACAGAGGGTAGGGGTCTTGAAATACTGAATTAGATTTCATCTTGTTAATTCGTAACGATATTGACAGTGAATTTAAAGGGTATTATTTTCTCATTATAAGTGTGTGTGGCCACAGAAAAGTACTGTACATCAGAATGATTTCCCTAATGTACATTTATGCCTTCCATATTAAATTCTCATGTGGAATGTCCTTATGAAGTTTTAAATGCTTATCAGTTGCAGAATTCATACATCAGCGGCCTGTTATACTAAAAATATTATTTGAAGATTGTTGTTAGACAAATAGAATGGGAAAAATAAAGAATATATTTCTTAAGTTCAAAAAGTCAGATGGATTTGTTGGGAACACTTAGAAAAATAAACATTTATGCTAAGCATTTTTTTTGCTTAATTGTCCTTGCAATATAGCTAAGAAAATCTCTTATAATACAACAGTTCACTGTAATGTATTCCATTCTTTTTCTAGCTAAATTTAATGGCTAGCATTTTCAAATTAAAGGCATACTTAGTCATTTTAATTATGTCATTTTTTCATGAAAATGAAATAATCACTACATTTTATAAGAAAAAAAATCCTTCTTGGCTGGCACATAATGAAATAAAAATCAAAGCTGATTCATACTGCTTAACATGCACATTAGACAAATTGGTTAATGAGAATACAGTTTTCAAAGGGACACTCTTGCTGTTTCTTCTTCTTCGAGACATGAAAAATAGTCAAAATAATTACTTGCAACACATATAAAATGTTATACTCTTCCATTTTATTCTGAGTTCAACTATCTACATTTATTTGGGGTGAGTCTAACATTTTAGCTATATTTCATGACATTCACTTATGTAGACAGTATATAAATGCATGGAATGTATTTCCAGTGAAGCAATGTGTTGCATAATAACCCCATCTTTCTGTTGCATAGACATTTGTAATGCACTTACTTCATCTTTTTCTCTCTTGTTATCTCTCTCTCTCTCTCTCTATATATATATATATATATATATATATATATATATATATATATAAATATACATATATGGAAGTAGTAAAAGAGTAAGAATTTCTTGCATTATTGGATGAAGAGATTTAAAAAAAGAAGCACTTTTTCATTACAAATGTATTTCTTATACAGGACAAAATCAAACTGATTGTGTAATGGAAATGTTTATTATAAGCTTGCATGTTGTGTTAAAGAAAAATAAAATAATAGATTAAAAGAGTTGCAGTTCCTTTTATAAGTTTATAAGTTCATAGGAGGTTACTAGGCTATTCTCCCTAGGGTTTTTATAAGTCTGGCCATGTTATACGCTTGTTCCCTTATTGACCAAGTTGTATGGTCTATTTTTGCAGCATGAGTATATGACCAGCACTGATTGCCTGTATCCAAGAGGGACATAGGTGACACCCCCCAGGGTAAATTTATGGTCTCCCATCCAATTGTTTAAGTTACGTTTAAACAGTGTCATTGAGGAGCTCTGATTTACGTGAACTGGGAGTTTGTTCCTAAGGAGTGTCAATCTCTGGGAGACATATCTGTCTCTCCAGCATATCCTGTTAATGTAGCAGGCTAGGTTAAGATCCCTAGAGCGAGTGCGTCTTGTCCTGTTTGACTTGCAAATATGCAGCATTTCTATTAAGGAAGGGTTTGAGACTGCTCTGTAAGCCAGGAATAAGTTGCCTCTCAGCAGCCTAGAAGATACAGAGGATAGTGACATGGCCTTCAGTCTGAGCATGTAGGTCATTTGTTGAAGGTCTTGAATTTTCTTGGTAAGAAGCCTCTGAGGTCTCTCCAGCTGCTGCAGGTGTCTGGTGTGGTACATACAGAGGGAGGGTTATACTCTTTTAGTGGTCTGATGAGAGATGAGTACAGGGGAGTTATAACATCCTTAGCTCTGAATGCAATGCCCTTACTTATGAGATGTGCAACATAGATGGCATTTCTTACCACTGTGGATACATGGTGATCGAATTTAAGGTTGTTATCAACCTGCGTTCCCAAATCTCTCATGACAGGGTTTGACCTAAGGGAGGAACTGTTAATATTGTAATTTGCAGGAACTTCCCCTTTGCTGAAAGGAATTATAATGCATTTTTTTGTGTTTAGTTTAAGTCCATGGTTTTGGCACCAATCATTTGTCTGTGTAAGCCCTTTTTGTAGTATGACAACATCTTTGGGGAATTCAGTTATAGCACCCATATTGCAGTAATTGGCAAACATGGTAAGCAACAGGCCATCTATTTTCACCTGGACTTCTGAAAAAAGATTCCAAACAGTAGGGGCCCAGCACAGATCTTTGTGGTAAACCACTGGCAACTGTTCTGCTTTTAGGGGTGGAATCCACAGCTTTGACTGTATGTGTTCTGTCTGTGAGCCAGTTGGCTACCCATCTAGTGACATATAGGTTAATTCACAGTTGGGTGAGTTTCTCAATGATGCCTGACTGGGGAATTGTGTCAAAAGCCTTGGCTAAGTAAAGATAGGCTGTATATACTCTTTTACCTTCATCCAGAGCTTTGGTGACATTCTCAAAGAAGTCCACCAGGTTTAATAAGCATGATCTGCACTTAATGTAGCCAAACTGGGTCAAGCCAAGAGGATGAATGTCATTGTTGATGAGGCCTGTGATTATTCCATCCATGGCCTTGCAGATAAGGCTGGTTAGGCTTATGGGTCTATACTTCCCAGGGTTGGTCGTTGATGGACTGACTTTGTGCAAGGGAATTACTGTTGCTGTTTTCAACTATGCAGAGATAAAGCCAGTACTTATACTGTGGTTGAAGAGAATGCTGGGTTGTTCCACTAGGTCCTGTTTTAGACCATTTATAAGCAGCTTGGGATGTTATCCAGTCCCACAAAGGCTGTGCTTTTGGCCATGGAGACTGCAGTTATGACCTGCTCTTTGGAGATACTAGGTAGAGGACTGGTGACAGGTATGCTTTGGGGTATGTCTGGTGGGAATATGGCAGTGAACTTTGCACCAAATCTGTCTGTAGCAGGTTGGGGATGTCCTCAGAGTCCGTATGAGTGATATCATCCAGTACTAGTTCAGCCCAAAGCTGGGCCTTCCCTTTTAGATTTCTGACATAACTAAAGAATGTCTTGTGATTGTCTTTAGTTAAGGATGTTAGCTTCATAATTGGCTTTAGAGGACTTTACAAGATATCTAATTTGCTTGTTCAAGCTGTGGAGGGTGTCCTTCCTCTGATGAGTCAGTTCCCTCTTGTTCTTAGACATTAATTTTTTCCTCTTGTTGTATAATCTATTTATGCTTGATGTCCACTATGGTGGCTTGTTTTGTTTTGTGAGGACCTTGTTTTGATCCATTCAGGTACAGCTGTGTCTATACATTTGTATAAGTATTTATACAGAGCATTTGTGTACATCTCTGTATAGGATTCATTGTTGGCAGTGGTAGCAGGGGGTTTGAAACTATGTATGCCATCACTTAGGAGGCTATATTTGCTTCCAGAAATGTTTTCATCCTTTTTGCTTGGGGGGTGGGGTGTGGGGGATTAGGCATATGATCGTCACTTTGAACGACACTGATTTATAATCAGACCTTGCCAGGGATGGAACTGCAGAGGGGATAGTGCAGAGATACCCCTATGTTGGTGAGTACTAAGTCTAGGACATTCATGCCCCTTGTGGGACTGCAGACTATCTGTTCTAGAGCATTTGTATTAAAAAGTCCAGGAACCTTAGGACAAGAGTGTTTGTGCTCATATATGACACCCAATCGATGGAAGGATAGTAGAAATCACCCATGACCAAAATGTTTCACTGCATAGTGAGTAATTCACGTAGGTCCAGGTAGGCAGAGTGGTTCTTGTGGTTCATGGTGGGGGACCTATAGCTAATAATGATATGAAAGGGGGTTTTCCCTACAGTTAGCTGGACTTGGCGTAGCTCTAGAAAGTCATGCTGACTGACCAGTCTTGAAGTTTATTTGTCTTTATTGAAGGCGGATACACCTCTTCCTTTGGTTCTTTCATGCTCATTCTGAGGTCTGATTGTGTGGAAGGCATTGTAGCCTTGCATGGCCGGGGTGCTCTCTGCGGCCTTGAATCATGTCTTTGTGACTGCATAGACATCGGCATCTTCCAAGATAAGGAGTGCTTCCAGTGAGTGCAGTTTCCAATTTAGACTCCTAGCATTAAGAAGCATAACTTTCAGTTTGTCTATAGTGGTTTTATTTCCATCTGGAATTTTGTTGTTATGACATCACCTGAAAATCACTATGGGGGAGGCAAGTACCTTTGCCAGTAACCGAAAGCCAAGAGGCAACAGGTGAAGAGCATCTCTGGTAAAGCAATGTGGTCTAATCAACCATATCTTCCCAGGCTGACAGATACTGGATCCCCTGGATTGACACCAGAAGCTAAGCCAATTGTTGAAGTCAATCATTTTTTGTTTACATTGAGGCATAATCCTGGGTGAAGGTAGAGTTCTGCTTAGGGCTAGGGACATACCTGCATGGGACACATAATCTGAGAGCTCAGTCATGTCTCTCTTCATATAGCCAAGAGAGGTATGTCTCAAGTAATTCAGTCCAATATGGACTATATCAGAGTCATAACAGTACTTGTTGAGACACTTGAGTGCATGCCTGATTTGATGGATCCTGGCACCTGACAGGCAGCTGACCATGACCATCTCCTTGTCCAGCCTAGCGAGGGGGACATCTGTGTGTCTCACTATGGAGTGGCCTATGACTAAGACATTTGGTTTTTGAGGCGGTGTTTTGCCTTAGGGGCTTATTGGCTAAGACACTGTTGTGTGTATTATTATTCATTATTTATGAATGTATTTATTTCCGTACTTATGTTCCCTCTTGTTAGCAGTTTAAGGACCATTTTATTCATGATCCAGGTCATATGGTAAAGGCAATATATCCAATAACAAAAGAATGACACATGCAAAATTTATTAGTCAAGAATAAAAGTAAAATGACAATCTTTAGATGGCTACTAATGCAAGCTAACAATTTGAAGGAATATGTATATGACTATATATATTCACAGGTGTACCATTTTTAAATTACGACACCCAATACTGACTGCAATAATATGACTCACAAAAGGTTAAGAGCAATGCAACCGACATAGTGCTATACATATGATAAGAAACAGCCTCAGAGTATGCAAAATGTAACTTTAAAAAATAAAACATTGTTAAGTCCCCACACTCCATACTAATTACATATGTTGACTCCAAGATTGCTCAAACACGGTCTAAAGGCAAATTTCACAACCTTGGATTTGTGATCTCCCATACTTGTCAATCTGCTGCTTAGCTTGACTACATGCAGTTTAGTTTTGTTTTCTTTAATCAAATAATTGCATATCCGAAGGATGTCTCTTGGCACTTCTGTAGTGCTATGTTGACTTCCGTGTTTTAACCATATGCAGCCAATCATTTTTTAATTGAGTTTGGGTGATTCACACACAGACAACTATATATATATATATATATATATATTTACATATCTATAAATATATGGGAGTGTGTGTGTGTGTGTGTGTGTGTGTGTGTGTGTGTGTGTGTGTCTGTGTACATGTATATGTAACACTCTGAAAGTATCAAAACTTAGAGCACATCTCGTACACTTAAAACTGTTTGAATCACAAAGATTCAAATACACAACACTTTGAATCACAACGATTCAAAGAAAAACAAAGCTAACTTTTTTGCAAGGGTCAAGCCTCCCTTCACTCTCCTCCACACCCACTGCTAAGTATACATATATATATATATATATATATATATATATATATATATATATATATATATATATATAAAACTATAAGATCCTAATACAGTGGGAAAATGGTAAATTCATTGATCCCTACTGTACTGCAATCTCAGTACTAGTGATCAGGTGGTTTTCCCTTTGAAATGCTGACTTCTCACTGAATAGTAGGGAACCCATATATATATATATATATATATATATATATATATATATATATATATATATATGTGTGTGTATGGATATATGGATTCACTTCAGAAGCTTGAAATACTGAAATCTTGAATTTCAGTATCTCGAGCCCCAAGAAGTCGAATCCACACAACAGCGAAAACTGAAAACTGCGAAATTCAAAACCTCGAATACCAGAGGTTTTGAATTTCGCCGTACTAATGCACACACACACACACACACACACACACACACACACACACACACACACACACACACACACACACACACCATTCTCCACATAAACGCACACAATCTCTCTACTACACTCCCCACACCTCTCCTACTTAAATATTCTCACTCCGAGGTCGCACTACATACAAAAACACACAAAACACCACCACACAAGCTACATTCTCCTCGCACACACACACATCACAGCAAGAAAACACACTGACACACACCACAGACCCTACCCAAAACCCTTAAACACACACACACACACACACTTACCTGACTACATAACCACAGTGGAAGTTCAGAAGCGCGAAATTTAAAACCTCCGGTATTCGAGGTTTTGAATTTTGCACTTCTAAACTTTCACTGTTCTGTGGATTCGACTTCTTGAGGCTCAAGATACTGAAATTTGAGATTTCAGCATTTCGAACTTCTGAAGGGAACCTGGATATAAATATATATATATATATATATATATATATATATATATATATATATATATATATATATATATATATATATATATATGGTTCTAGGTTATAACACCGACAGCACACAACATCGACAACGACATCACCGAGACCACATCATCGACAGTTCACAAACACGACACCGCACACACTCAACACATCATCACAACAACCAATAAACAAAACAAATTCCCTGACCAAAAACCACACACACAACACAAGCACACCTAAATCCTAACAAACAAACACTAAACCTTACATACACAACTATCCACAACCCTAACCGAAACCCTAACCCTAAGGTCCGTCACTATCGCACACTAACCTAAGCCGCCTAACCCTAACTCACTTAACCCGCCCCTAACCCAAAAAATTCACTACTGCACCCTTACCTAACCCGCGCCCTAACCCTAACTCACTTAACCCGCCCCTAACCCAAAACATTCACTACTGCATCCTTACCTAACCCGCGCCCTAACCCTAACTCACTTAACCCACCCCTACCCCTACAGACCGTCAACATCGCACACTTACCTTACTCGCACCCTAACGTCCGTCACTACCGCATACTTACACATCCTTTCCCCATCTCGGTGTTCTCCGCGTCGGTGTTTTCATCCGTCGATCTTCTGGCATCGATGATTTCGCTGTCGGTCTTCTCATCTGTCGACATTGTAACCCAGACCCATATATATATATATATATATATATATATATATATATATATATATATATATATATATATGGTTCTACCTCACTTCAACGACACGCCGGAACATCGACACGAAAACCGAGAGCACCAGAAGATCGAAAGCTGAGAAGACCGACACGACGGGACCCAGAAGATCGACAGTGGAGAAGACCGACCCGACGAATGAAAGCACCGACGCCGAGGATGCCGACATGGGGAAAGGCTGTGTAAGTATGCGGTAGTGACGGACGTTAGGGTGCGAGTAAGGTAAGTGTGGATATTGACGGTCTGTGGGGATAGGGTGGGTTAAGTGAGTTAGGTTAGGAGCGGTCAGGTAAGTGTGCGTAGTGATTGTGTTTGGGTTAGGGGTGGATAAGTGAGTTAGGTTAGGAGCGGTCAGGTAAGTGCGGTAGTGATTGTGTTTGGGTTAGGGCGGATAAGTGAGTTAGGGTTAGGAGGCCAGGTAAGTGTGCGGTAGTGACGGACCTTAGGGTTAGGGTTTGGGTTAGGGTTGTAGGTAGTTGTGTATGTGAGGTTTAATGTGGGTTTGTAGGGATTTTGGTGTGCTTGTGTTGTATGTGGTTTTGGATGAAATGTGTTTTGTTTGTTGATTGTGGTGTGTGAAGTGTATGAGGTTTTGTGTTTGTGTACCGTCGGTTATTTCGTTGTCGGGCATGTGGAATTTCGTGTTTTTGTACTGTCGGTTATGTGGTTTCGGTGATTGCGTTGTCGGTGTTTTGGTGTTTCGGTTATGTGAGGTAGAACCATATATATATATATATATATATATATATATATATATATATATATATATATATATATAGATCGATATAGATAGATAGATATAGATATATAAATAATTTGTTCAATAATTAACTGTATAGTATGTAATGTTCCAAACAGAGACTAACTATGTAGATTAGTAAGAGCTTATTCTACATAATTAAATAAATACATTTATTCTCTTTACC
>NC_056745.1:964237073-964259573 GCF_019279795.1 Protopterus annectens
TGAAAGTTTTGCTTTTTGGAAGAAAGTTTGTGAGGAACAATGATACAGATTAACATGGTTTATATAAATAATGAGGAAGCTAGTCTGAATTGAAGCAGCATCAATTATTCATATAACTCCCCCCCCACAACACAATCTACATTCCCATCACACAAACAAACGTCGCATACGTACAAACACCACCATTCTCAACACTTATACACTCACACTCTTACCTACATACCGTAAATTACACCTACAACTTCCCAGCACACTAACATACACTAAAGTCCCTACCCAAAACCCTTAAAATATAAACATTTACCTGAATCTCCAGCTATCCATTAACACAGCGCAACACCATAACTGCTAATTCGACATTTCTTGATTAGGTTATGTGATCTTTCTCTGAAATGGGCTTTTGCAAGTCTCAAAATACTGAACTTCGATATTTCAGTATTTCGAGATTATAAAGTGAACCCACACACATACACACACACACACACACACACACACACACACACACACACACACACACACACACACACACACACACACACACACACACACAAACACGCACATATATATATACATATATATAGACTTACTTTGTACTTGGTTTCTGTTGCAGTTGACTGAATGTTCCACAGTTCTGACTGTAAAGTCATAATCAAACATTAGTGGCAGTATCAACTTTTGCATAGTGCTTCTCAATTCAGGAGTGGACAGACGGGATATTTGATGGCTGGTAATTTCAAAGCTCTTAGTCTATTCATTACATAATAGAGATGTGAGGAGAAGTAATATTAAAGACTGACAGAGAGAGAGAGAGAGGGAGAGACCCTAGCTATTTAAAGTGTTGCATCAAATCTGAGGTACTCCTTAATGGAGAGTTTAAAGTTCAATAGTTAATTGGATTTTGATAGGTGTTTTGCTGTTTCAAATAGCAAAAAACACCAGACGATCAACCAGTAAACAAAATAGGCAGCTGAAAATTGAACCAGACACAGTTTAATACATTGAGCGCTTTCAACCGCCAAATGGCTGGACTTCATCAGAATGTTAAAACACACACAACAGTCAGCTTAAATACCCAGAAACAGTAACAACCCAATAAATTAATTAACACATACAAAATGAATGATAAATTAATTGATGCAATACAAATAAAATAATAAAAGATATATGAACACACTGTCAGTTCATAAACAAGGTCAGGACATAAGTCGATGTACAAGGAAAATAACAGCAATACAAAAAATTGCTTAAATAGCAAACATGGATTTAAGCTTCAATAAGCTGGAAATCAAAATGACATCATTAAGACCCAGGAAACAAGCAGCATTACATTTAAACTGCCATCTGAGCTCCAAAAATTCAAGAAAGATGTCACGGGGACCACCTCTAGGGTCCACCTCAACACTATCAATGACAGAAAATTTGAAGAAGTGAGCTGGAAAATTCTTAAGGTGTCTGTAAAGGGCATTCCGTTTATCTTTTTTACCCATGTCATAACTGTGTTGATAAATCCTGTACCTGAATTGTCTGATGGTTTTACCAATGTAAAAGAAGGTACAACATTGGCATAATGCAACATAAATAATGCCCTTACTGTGACAGTTAAATCTCTTTCTGTGCTTAATGTTACCATAACCATGTACAAAACATTCCGTACCCTCAAGGATGAATTTGCACTGTGAGCAGTGAGCACATTTAAACATTTTCCCAATGGAAGAAAGAGGTACAACTCTTTCAGTCATGGTTTTTAAATACATATCATTTTGATACACAATCACAGGCTGTTCACCCAGTTTGTTAAAAATATCCAAGTCACACTTAAAAATATCACAACATTTAGTAATAATATGTTTGATTTCCCTAAACTGTAAGTTGAATGGTAGAATCATGGCCTTCCTATATAAAACACTGGCAGAATTGGAACCCAGGTCCAAGGTATTTTGGACTAAAGAATTACCCAAGAGGGGGGTATAGAAACCACTCAGTCTCTTCCTCTTAACTTCTGTAAAGATTTCCATTAGGAAATCTTGTGAATAACCTCTCCTCAAAAACATGTCCAGTAACTTGCCACATTCATAAATAAATTGTTGTTCTTGGCTGACCATTCTTGCCAATCTAACACACTGGCCCTTAACAATGGCCTTCTTCTGATGCATAGGGTGCCAGCTCTGAAAGTGCAAATAGGAATTTGAATGTGTAGGCTTTCTATATAATGTGGAATCAAATCTGTGTAATGCCCTATTCTTGACCAAAGTGACATCAAGAAATTTGATTTGCACAGCATTAACCAGCATAGTAAAATGTAAAAATTCTGTAGAACTATTAATGAATTCAAAAAATTCATCTAACCTTTCCCTGGTGTCATGCCAAAAAATAATAATGTTGTCAATAAAATGCTTATATAGACACCAGTTGTCCTTGAATTCAGAGGTAAAAACAAAATTAGTCTCCCAAAAGGCCATGACGGTGTTGGCAAAGAAAGGTGCACATGCAGCATCCATGGCAACACTATGGGTCTGCTTGAATAAATGGCCCCTAAAACTAATAAAATTGTTTTGTAAAACAATCTCCATCAAACTACTCAACATCAGACTTTTGTCATGCCCTAACCCAGAGTCCGAAACTAAAAACTGTAAAAAACAATCAATACCGGTTTCATGTGGAATGCTCAAATACAAATCCTTGACATCAATGCACACAAAAATATCATCTCTGTACATACTGTCATTGACATTAGAAAGAAAATCCCATGAGTCTCTCAACAGAAAGGGATAGCTTTTAAACATGTTTTTAGTCTCATGGTCAATATATTTTGAAATGAAAAATGTCTTAGAGCCCTTAGCATCTACAATTTGTCTCAAAGGGGGTTCCTTCAGACATTTATGGACCTTGGGGAGTCCAAAAGTAGTAGGTGTTTTGGGAAACTGTTCTATTCCATCGCTAACTCACTAGCACAAAAGTTCCTTGACTTTGTTAACTCAAACTCCAACAAGAGGAACAAACATACTAGATCTGCTCCTCACAAACACAACAAACAGGTGCATTACCACAACTGTCAGACAATCATTAGTCAGATCTGACCACAAATCAGTTGCCTTGAAACTGGTGCTAACACCAGTACTCACAAGAGCAAAGTCAGACTAAAAGACTTTACCAAAGCAAACTATACACTCTTAGGAGAAAATATAAATGCCTTCCAAGCCCCAGCCCTAGCTGGAAGTGGTAACCACACCGAAGCTTATACTAAAGCCCTGTACAATCAGTTGTATAAGTGTATAGCCTCAGCTGTTCCAGCGAGAATCAGAGTCAGATCGTGAAGTAAAATAAGCTGCCCTGGTGGATATCCAGCATCAACAAACTCTGCAACAAATACAAAATGTTTCTGTCTAAGAAGACTAAGGTGAGGCTCCAACAATGGAAAAGCACCCTCCTCAGCCTCACTGGACAAATAAGACAACATGTCAAATCCTCTAAGGGTAATTTTGAGAAAAATGTAGCAATCACAGCCAAGGATAACCATAAGGCCTTTTACAGCTACATATGTAGATTAAATTGTAGCACCCAAGCATGTGCTAAACTAGTGATTAACAGTATCACACACTGATCCCGCAGTGATAGCAAACCTGATATCACACAGATTTTGTGAAAATTTCACTCCCTTATCCTCTCCAAACTTATCATACCTTGCTCCCAACCCCTCCCAAACCCTAAACATCCCAAGAGCAGGTCATTAAAGCCTTATCTAAGGCTAAAAATATAGCCTCTATGGGACCAGATAACATCTCAGGCTGTCTTCTAAACACACTAAAACATGAACTAGCATCACCATTAAGTACCCTATTCAATCACAACCTAACCATTGCCTTTGTTCCTGCATAATGGAGGACAGCAACAGTTATTCACCTTCACATAGGTGGCTTAACAACAGACCCAGGGAATTATAGACCCATAAGTCTGACCAGTCTCATCTGTTAAGCCATTGAATGTATCATCATGGACCTCATAAATAAAGACATAGGCGACCTCCAAATCATGGATCCGACCCAATTTGGCTTCATCAAGGGCAGATCCTGCTTATTAAACCTGGTGGACTTCTTCAAAAAATGTGACCAGGGCCATTGACAAGGGCAAATCTGTGCACATAGCACACCTTGACCTGTTAAAGGCCTTTGACACAATCTCACACTCAGGCATTACTGATAAGCTTAGCAAATTGAATGTAAATCCCTTTGTTGTAAGATGGGTTTCCAACTGGCTCACAAACCAGTCACGCCTTATCAAAGGGAGCGATTTCACATCAGCCAGCAGACCTGTCGACAATGGGGTACCACAAAGGTCAGTGCCGGGCCCTCTACTGTTTAGCATATGCTTCTCAGAAGTTCAGGCCAAAACTAAAGGGATGTGGCTGACCGAATTTGCAGATGACTGGAAACTGGGTGCAATTATTGAATCCCCAAATGATGTCAGTATACTTCAGGAGGGTCTTACACAGATCAACAACTGGTGTCTTATTCATGGTGTCAAACTGAATGCAAAGAAATGCATCACCATTCCCTTTGGTAAAAACAATGTCCCTTCACACTATCAAATTAACAATACCCTATGTACCTACAACATGGTAAGAGATCTGGGATCATGAGTAGACTCCGACCTTAACTTTGACCACCATGTGTCTTTAAAGAAGGCTTTCAACACAGCATACTTGATTAGCAAAGGAGGTTATATCCCCTCTATACTCATCACAAATCAGGCCCATAATTGAGTATAATGCCCCATTAGATATATACCGTACAAACCACCTGCAGCAATTGGAAAGATTATTGTAAACTTTTCATGTCAGAAATTATGGACATGTACGTGAAAGCAAAATGCGTGCAAAATATAAGTGTGTATTTACCCTTCCTCGAGGTGATTGTCATACAATATTATTGAGCGCAATCAAACATATTCTTGTGTTCTTCAATGTTAGTGACAGTGTCCCTTAATTCTGGACTGTCCAGAAAATTTCTGGACAGTTGGCAACAATATATATATGGACTTACTGCGTCAGCATGGCCATGGCTGGTGCAATGCCCCTGTAGAGCAGAGACAAGCCATATAAACCACATATCAAACAAATATGAAGGACAGTCTTAAATTAAACTATTATGATGACATACTCAATGTCGCTTGTCCAGTCAGGACAAAACAAACAGTTGCAGGTTTGGGTCAAGCAGCTGTATTATATACAAACACATCAGAATTAGGGCTTGGTAACTCGAACTTAAATAAACTTATAAACAGACTGACTACTATGCTCATACATGTTAACACTCTGGCTGTTCTCTCAAAATGGCACTGCTGCCTGCACATGCTCACTATTTATATGCATATGCCTACATTTAGAAATGCTGCTTAAAGTTACAGCACACACCCTGTTCTACATCCTCCTTCTTTGAGAAATAGGACATGCATTAGATGACAACATTCATCGACCTGCACTTATACAGAAATGATCCTCTGACATGCAATTATACAAATCTAAACACATATAAAATAATCATGTCCAAGTTGCTGTATATTTTACACTAGGTCTAGTAATACAACCTGATTGTGTAACATAAAAATCAGAATTGGATCTAGCAATGAGAACTGTCTTAAGGAATATTCAATTTTCAGGACATCTGGGACATCATCTGGAATGGAAAAGGGTACTGAAACACGTTCTTCAATATGAAAATTGTCTGGGATGCTCTGAGAGCTAGAGCCTTTATCACAGGTAAAATGCTGTGATATTGTTTCAGACAGCAGAAGAAGATGCATGCAATTTCTCCTATATTTTATACCCTCAGAAAAAACTCCAGCCAAGCTAGAACTTCCAATGAGTGACCTCCCAAAACTTCTGTAACAGAGGCACATGGGATATATGCAAATTACCCTTATGAACATCAAGTGTTTCAGCTATATGGCGATTCTGATTGCCCATGACTTTTACATTTGAAGTCGTTTTAATGAACAGTTTCAGGCCAATAAAGCCAAACCCCACTAGCCATGGATATGCATATTTCGGCCTTGTTATGACCTCATCAGCATAGCATAAACAGAACGTTTGACTAAGCATAGCAAACATAGGGTTGTTATACCCAGCTGATGTCTATTATCATTAGGGTAACTGCAAAATATCCCAAATAACAAATTAAAACAAAGAGTTAGAAGGCCATACTGAAAAAAACAATCAGAAAAAATAAATGAAAACTCCAGCCAAGCTAGAACTTCCAATGAGTTACCTCCCAAACCTCCTGTAACAGAGGCACATGGGATATATACAAATGACCCTTATGAACATCAGGTGTTTCAGCTATATGGCGATTCTGATTGCCCATGACTTTTACATTTGAAGTCATTTTAATGGACAATTTAAGGCCAATAAAGCCAAACCCCACTAGCCATGGATATGCATATTTTGGCCTTGTTATGACCTCATCAGCATAGCATAAGCAGAGAATTTGACTAAGCATAAGAAACGCAGGGTTGTTATACCCAGCTGATGTCCATTATCATTAGGGTGACTGCAAAATATCCCTTCAGCTTCTAGCTGACCGTCAGCATGGTTTTAGACCTTTCCATAGTACCACCACTGCTCTCCTATCCTTTTCTGACTGCATTAATAAACATCATAATAATAACATGCTCTCCTCTGCACTCTTCATAGACTTATCTAAAGCTTTTGATATGGTTAACCATCAAATACTTCTTAACATACTCAAATCATTCTCACTTGACTTACAGGCATTACAATGATTCAAGTACTACTTACATAGTAGACAGCAAGCTGTCCTTTGGGACAATAACCTATCCAAACATCTCTCTATTACCCTTGGTGTTCCTCAAGGCTCTATCCTGGGACCTCTACTCTTCTCCATATTCATAAATGACCTTAGTATAAATCTACCTCTAGCTACCTGCATACAATATGCAGATGACTCCACAATGATTTGTAAAGCTTCCTCTTTATCCGAACTCCAATCCATCACCCAAACAGTATTTATCCTAGTAGAAAACTGGTTCCAACAACGTTGCCTCCTCCTAAATGCCAAAAAAAAAAAAAAACTATTGCTATTTACTCCAGCTCTTAAATCCTCCCCAATAAATTTCACTATTACATCCAACAATGGTACGATCATAGCTCCTGACCCAACTACCAAACTCTTAGGTTTAACAATTGACCACAACCTTAACTTTGACTCGCATATCAACTCTACTATTAAAATAGTAAACAGAAAACCTGGTTCCTTGTACAGGATAAAACCTTTCCTCACCCCTGAAGCCAAGACTACCATTGCCCATACCTATCTGATCTCTACGCTCTATGCCTCCCCATTTATACTAATCTTTCCAAAAGCAACCTTAATAAGCTAACTACTTCTTATAACAATATTGCCATATTTGCCACTAGCTCCCCATTTAGAACTCACCATTGTCTAAATCTCAAACATCTAGGAATGCTAGAACTGCAAAACCAGCTAGAATTTCAACAACTCACCATCACCCATAAGATTCTGTACCATCCTAGTAATACTCCTATTCTCAGTAGCCTCATATCCCCCTACATAAAACTTACTACTCTTCGCTCAGCAAATAAACTACTGGTTGCCATCGAGAAATCCCACAACAAAGCAGGTGATTCTGTTTACTCAAATTCTGTGGGGAAGATTTGGAACAGGCTTCCCAGCAAACTTGCATCTCTGTCATCATTATCACTCTTCAAAAAGCAACTAAAAAGCCTCCTAAAAACACAATGGCTATTTCCATGTACTAACCCTGACTAACACTCCCCAGTACAACATTACTGTATACCTCTCACCCAAAATGCATAGTGTGGGATAGTGTGGGATTAGTAATCCTTCCCTTACTCCCATTTTAGTCTACTACTCCAAGGGAAATATCAGTATGTTCTTTGTACATTCATTCTGCTGTGACCAAAAGTCCTCCACCTCGTATATAGACCAACTATCTTTTTTACTGTGAGTGTAATATTTGTTAAGTGTATATATCCAAAATCTCTTGTTTTTTTAAGTTATATTTTTAAGACAACCTGAATACTTCATTTCAATCTGTACTTTCTTTCCTAACATACTTTATGTTGAATATCATACCCTTTACCATGTAAATAGTACTGTATTGCTGTGCTAAACTCTGTACTCACTTTATGTAAAATTAAGTTCTTTGATGGAAATCTTCATGAATAATGTATTGAAATATTTTTTGAGTTTTTTGCTGTCCTGTTTTATTAGCTTAATGTGGAGCTTTTCTCCCCGGGTCTCTACTGAAAATGGACATATATCCAGTTGGACTAGCCCAGTCCACAAATATAAAATGAATAAATAAATAAAATTATCACACTTTGACCTCTCCAATAATTGCTTTACACTCTACTGCACGTTCAGCAAGGCCATTTGACTGTGGGTATTCAGGACTGCTAGTAACATGGATAAAGTCCCACTCCTTTGTATATCTCTGAAACAACTGACTGGTAAACTGGGTACCATTGTCAGAAATAACTTTGTGTGAAGTACCATGGACTGAGAAATGATGTTTCAACTTAGTAATAACAGTACTGGACATTAGGTTAAGTAGCAAATCGATCTCAAACCAGTTCGAATAAGATTCTGCCAACACTAAGTAATGCTGATTGTTCCACTCTAATATGTCAGTGGCTACTGTTGTCCAAAGTAGTTCAGGAATCTGGATTAGGTGAAGTGGCTCTTTTTGCAAATGCAGTTTAATACTATTGCACACTGGGCAAGATGAAAGAACTGTATCAATGTCTTTCAACAGGGAAGGCCAAAATACTAGTCATCTCACCCTTTTTTGGTAGATTCAGAACCTGGGTGCCCATGATGCAAAATGTAAATGTATTCATGTTGCAAGGAAATAGGAACAATAACTTTAGAACCTTTAAAAATTATTCCACCTTCCATGAGCATCTCATCTCTATAAGGAAAATAAGGTTGCAATTTTAAAGGTACTCAAGATTGCTTTGATGGCCATCCAACATTGATAAAGTGGTTGAGCTTCTGCAAAACTGGATCAGTCTTTGTATGATCTCTCAGCTCATCAGGTCTTGTGGTAGAAAAGTTATGCACTTCCATGACATCAAAGTCAAAATTCTCTGCATGAAGCTGTTCTGTATTATTTCTGGGCAATCTGGATAAGTATCAGTGAGATAAAGAAGTTTGACTTTTGTATAGACCATTTTGTCCTGCATAGCTATTGGAACTCTTCTCGCTAGTCTGACCACTGGACTGACCTCTGGGTCTACTTTCACGGAGTACACACCTGGAAGTTTGCCTAGTTTGCCATTGAAAACATCAGCATCAGTGAAACTGGAAATGGGATATTTGTATATAGATTGTATTTATTTTTATGACTGAGATTTTGCTTTGAAACGTTTACTTATTTTTTTATAGAATGAAAATGTTACTTGACTCTTACTTTAAAGTTTTAGTATTAATTGCTTTCAAGTAAAGGGAACTTATCTGATCTGATTTTAACCATGATTAAATAGAAGGAGTGTGTATATATAATGTGTACTATTTTAGGTTTTTTGTTCTGAAGTAGTCGACAGAGATGGAAGAAAGTGCTTAACCAGTCAATAAACTGAATTGTATTTTGTTCTCATTTAGTGCGGGGTCTGCCTCTGCTCTTGTTGGTGACGGTTTCGTTATTGAGTCTTACATGTGATTATATGATGGACTTCTTTGGTAAAAGAATGCAGTTTCATTCTCAAACTGTCTCTGTGACCTAACAATGACTGCACAGGTCTTCTGACTATATAGAATTGCAAGCTGTAACTGTTCCCAGCTTAATAGCATGAAAGCACTACTGATCCTTCAGTTTGAATTTCTTCATGTTTTTAAGCAACAAGCTTCACATAATTAGCCAAATTAAGTTGCTCACCAGCTCTCACTCTAGCAAATGTTTCTGCTGAGATAAATGAAGTTTGGCAACAAACCAAGTTGTCCCAGGACATCTTCATGGGGGGTGGTAGGTTGCTATTAGGGGGACTTAAGTGGGTTGGGGAGGTTAAAGGGTTAAGTGGAGGCAGGGATGGTTGAAAGGAAATGAGAAAAGGATGTGGAGGGGCTTAAGAGGTTTAGTCTAGTGTAACTGGGTTAAGAAATCACATTTTGGCATGAACTTGCTGGAGGGCAAGTTTATGTCCGAGAAGCCTTAGGCATGCTGGGGTCAGGTAGGCCTTGGTTGGTATTGGGGGCACATAATGGAAGTGAGTAGGTGCTATATAGTTGCATAACTTTTGTTTTCTTTCAAGCAAGTTCAGGATCTACTGGTTGGAGGATGTTAGGTTGGGAGGGGGTTAATTTGTGAGCATGGAGATGGTGAGCATTTTTTCTGGTTTAGTATGCTATTTCTGGCTTGCTGTGATACATGGCAGTTATCTGAAGAAAGACAATAGGGAAGTGGAGGCTATGGGATTCTACGGGTGTTGGGAATGGTGCATTCTGCGTTGGTTAGTGGTGAGGCTGGTTTAGTAAAATAGTAATTAGCATAGTGGAATGCATAGCTCGGTATTTTAGTGAATTATATTAATTCATGGCCTTTTGGTGGTAATGCTGGAGTGCTTGCAATGTGCGGTGGCTTATAAATGAAGTCTGTTGGTGGGTGTTCCCCTTTTCTGCTGGTCGGTTGCGTTTTGTTAGAGAAGTGGGTGTGGTAGTTCTGGGATGTGACAGGAAGTGAAGTGCTCTTGGTGGGCAGTTTATTGTGCCACTTTTGCGAGCTTTGACTGAATTAATTCATAGTTAGCATGGTGCATGAGTAGCATGGAGTTAACAGGCAGGATCACGCATAAATAAACAGCATATAAGGAAAAAACAGATATATAAGAAGACGTACATGTGTTTTTTATAAAATGCTAATTATTGGAAACAATAACCTTTAGTAAACTCAGTTATATGTTATGGCATTCTTTTGTGTTCTACTTGTAAAAGGGTTTAGCACAACAAAGTTAATTTTCTTTATCTGACTGTATGCTATTAGACCTGCTAGTGTATTTTATTGTATGTTTTGTTTGGCACATGATTCTTATTTTCCTTAAATAGGATTGCATGGCATTAGCAATCTAAACATTATGCCTTATAATCTGTAACCATCCATTTTCTTGTATTGTGGCATGGCTTAGTAAAATATAAACGGTTATAATTAAATCTAATTAATATATGATGAAACTGTCTGTAAAAGTCTGCATTTTTATGGCAGACAGAAAGATAGATTGCAGTTTCAAAATATGTAAGTAATATGTGGAGGTGAAAAGTCCAAAGAAATGTAAATAAAATGGAAATGAAAACCATATGTTTATGTGGCATTTTCCACAGGCTAGATAAACAAAAGACCACAGGCAGCATTAGAATGTCAGTCACCATATTAGCGATTGGCGGGCTCGCAGGTGACGATTTGTGGTGTTTCGTGGGTTGCCAGAGCGGTGTGGCTCTTGGTGCGTGTGCGTCTGTGGTCAGCCTTGTTCTCATTAAAAAAAAAGCAAAAAGGAAACTCTCGGGGGTACAGGTTCGCACAGAGTTGGCGGATTTACCAATATAAAAATATCTGCATGAACATTGTGCTGTATCAGTAAACCTTGCATGACAATTAGCGAACTCACTAATATAACACTCTTGTTTCTGGGCACAGACATGCTTTTGCTTTTCTTTCCTTCCACTTGACTGAGTGTAAATCCTTACCAAGATTTGTGGAAAAATCTCTACCTACAGCCAGGTCACTGTGTAGTGACGCAAGGAAAGGAACTGCTGCACTGATAGGTAGCCAAGGACATAGAGGTCAGTATTAGTGGCTAGTAAGTACTGCCAATATCCCAAATGTACAGGCTTTGCTAAATAAAGATAGTGTGATTCAGAAGTTTTATGACTCAGATTATGCAACCAAGGGACAGACTGGAAGACAATGCACCCCATACAATTACTGTGGTGGTCTGACTAGGTATACAGATCCCATTTTCAGGAGAGGCCCTCGGAGAAAAGCTCCACATACAGTACAATACAAATACAGTATAATCCAGTACAATACAAATACAGTATAATCCAGTACAATACAAATGACATTAGAAATACTATACAAAAATAAGTTGAAAGAACATAAACTATGCTAAAAGATATTACAATACATACTACATATCTAGACAATTCTATAAAGTTAAAACATTATATACAATAATAGTCACTCTCATCATATACATAACATGTGAGTAGAAAGTGTCCAAAAGTAGTATGTAGGTACTGCAGTGTATGACATTGACTGTTATAGTACATGAACAAATAGAATGTTGGTTTCAGTTAGGAAAATAATAGCCAGAAAGTTGGTGATACAGAAAGATAGTGGGAGAGTTAAGAACAGATGCATTACAGTCTGAGCAGTAGCTTAAGTGTATGGTATATAAACAGAGAAGGAGTTAGGAGAGCCTTAGGATCTTGCAGACTGAGGGAGTGAAATGTGACAGAAGTGAAGGATGAGGCTAATTTGGCAATAGAGGAAGATCTCAGCATTAGGCAGGAGTTAAGAATGTGCCGGGTCATACAGTGAGCATTTCAGGAGTGTGGGTGTATTAATGTGAGATTTTGAGTGAACATGTATATGTATGTCTGCAGTGGCATAAGTGAGGCTGCATGAATTTGTGGGTCCATGAATGTGTGTCTCTGACTTGGGTTATGAAAGAATATAATTTCTGGATGTGTGTGTGTGTGTGTGTGTGTGTGTGTGTGTGTGTGTGTGTGTGTGTGTGTGTGTGTGTGTGTGTGTGTGTGTGTCTGTACCATTCTGAATATCCATGTTAATGCAACCTGTTCTATCAACCTTTTAAGTTTGTAAGAGGAATATTTAAAGTCTACCTGATTGTATTTTGTAAGTTGCTAGTCAGCTATTATTAGGTTTGCTGCATTGTGTTCATTTGTTCCATATTGTGTTGGTTAGTGTGCCTCATTTGGAGATGGAAGGTTAAGAGCTAGGCTGATGTTTTACAATATAAGTTAGCTTGGCTTATACAGAGTGCTAATTGATGTGGTCTGGAATTGCAAGTTTACCCAGGTTGTGGATATTGATAGGTCCCTTCATGTGTGGGGTTTAGTTTTAACATATTCGACGGGTAGTTAAATTTATCTTGGGTATTTGATAGGGTCATTGGAAGCATAACTTCAGTTATGGCTGCTTTGTCATAGATGTGAGTAGCGGTGGTACATTCCTTCCCGGTTTGGCAGGATAGGTGGTACTTGAAGATGTCTTGGAATGTGTGTTATGTATTTTGGATGATTTACGTGTCTTTTTCTTTCTTGCAGATGGGGTCTTGGAATGATGCTGCTGTAATTTGGAATAGGTGGATATAAGGTGGAGCCTTCTCATTACATATTAGAGGGTTTAATTTTGTCCTTTTCTTTGTAGATGGTGGTGTGCCGAGTACTAGTTGTGGCAATACACAGTGAATTCGCAGATGATGGAAACAATGGCGAGTGAGGAGGTTACACATGGGGAGCATAAGTGGACAACAGTTACTGACGGAAGTAAGTGGATTTCAAAGCTGTTGAGTTTTGGTAGAGGAGTTACACTGCTAGTCAGAGAAGGACAGGCATTTGAGTTTGTGATCTCAGGGTTAATTGGTTGTACAATTTATTCTATTAACCATTCAGTATGTTAGATTAATGTTGAAAGTTGTTCCTGCTTTTGGGAATTTGCATTCAATAGTAAAAGGGAGCAACAGCCATTGGCCATAGGTAAGAGTTTGGATTCCTGCAGTGGGCTTGATGAGGTTATAAGTAATGCATTTTATTTAGTGCTTATTAAGGCACGTCAATGTGAACGGGGTTCCGATAGGTGAAGTGGAGTTGCAGTACTCTTAGTATCATAGGAAGTTATTAGGCTACTGGCTCAGGGATGGTTATAAGCTAGACAAGTTTGGCTCTTTTTTGGTGGGTAGCACTTATCACTCATGTCCAAGGGGATATGAGTCATAGTATTAAAAAAAAAAAGTGTGTGTGGGGGGGCTGGTGCCATACTTTGCTGCAGAGTTTGGCAAACACTTGATGGGGTGGCAGGGGTACTGGTCAGTGTCTCCATGCTAAGTAATTATTGGTATGTGTGCACATAGAATTTATTGTTTTTCTTTTCTTTGCAGATTGCTGAAGTGCAGACGGCATCATGCGGTGGCTTGAAAAGAGGATTTGAAAGGTGATGTTTTGATAGGATGGATGTTCTTGCCACTGGAATGGGGCACAAGGAGGGTCTGAGTAATCACCTTAGTAAGGCACGTTAGATCTCTATGTTTAATTAGTGGGAGCTGTTTATTGTGCTGGTATAGGGGGCAAGTAAGGAAGGGGTAGGTGGGGGGGCCAAGGGAAAAAACTGGCAGGGACGGTTTATCGGGAGTGTGGGGATCCCACAGGATGAGTAGAGTCACAACATTCATAGGAGCACAGGAACTTATTAGGCTATGGCCCTATAGCTCTTGCAAGCCAGTGAAGTCAATCCTTGCTTTCTTGGAACCTTGAGGTGGCTGTATTCACTTATCCAGTTGTTTGAACCATATGTGAGGAAAGGGCCAATGAGGCATTTGACAGGATACTGGAGTTTGATCCTAACGGGTGGTATTTTCTGGGTAACAAATTTGTCCCTTGAGTAAGTAGTGTTAATGTTACATACCAGGTTAAGGTTTTACAGAATAGCACAAGGATCATTTCACTTGTGTTTGGGTGAATTTGGTAGATAGGGTTTTAGGAAGCATGGTAGATAGATGGCTGTGTCGGGGTAGTTTTAGAAACTGGGTGCATTGTTACAGGGGAGGTAGAAGGTTTAAAGGAAGCTTGGTTGCAGGATAAGACAGCTGTAGGACAGGTCTTAATTACCTACTAGTGGTATAGGTAACAAAGAAAGAGAGCTTTCGAGGGGAAAGGCTAGGGACAAACAGGGGTTAAGAATGGTTTGGTAATGAGTGAAATGGGGGTGTTTATGGCTGGGTACGCAGAATACTTCATTGCTGAGCATATGCAATTTTCAGTAACTAGGCCAAGGGGTGCTGGTTTTCTGCCATTTAAGGTTAGGACATTAAAGTTTTGGAGTTATACTATTCCCTACGGTAATGGGCTAAAAGGGTATGTATTCTCTTGGTGTGGATGTTCCGGTGGTACAGTGGGGTCATGGTAATCCTACTTTATTTAGTTTCATTAGGGTGTGTTTCAGTGATTGTATGGCAAGATGGGTTTATGACAGGATTCTAAGGTGCTTTACAGATGATGGGTACATTGAATGATGCTTGGCCTGACCCTTCCCTTTATGGGAAGTAGTGGGTTGAGCAATTTTGGGTAAAAGGGAGGGGGAACAGCCTGGTCAGGCTGATTGGCAGAGAAGAGGGATAGCCTTCCCCTCTTCTGTTTCCCTCTGGTGTCTGGATGTTCATTTCAATGATCTGGGGGGAAATGAGTAGTTGGAGGAAGCTTGCTGAATAGATAAGCAAGCTGAGGTAAGGATGCTGCTTATTGAATGGTGTATGAAATGATATGGGACGCTGCTCCATAAGTAAAGTAAGTGAGCAGAAGTATGGACCCTGCTTGTTGGGCAGGATGAGTAGGTACGCTGCCATGATTAACATTACAGGATGTTATGCTGTGTTTAGAATTAATTATATTATGAATAGTTGTAATTAATGAATTTGGTGAACAAAGCTATGTTATGGAAATTTAATAAAGGTTGTCAAATGTCATTTGGTGTGATGTGTTTATTGAAGAGGACTGGGACAAATTAAGTTTGGCAACAAACCAAGTTGTCCTGGGACATCTTCAAAGGGGTTTTAGGTTGATATTGGGGGTGTTAAGTAGGTTGCATAGGTGAAAGGGTTAAGTGGAGGCAGGGATGGTTGGGAGGAAATGAGATAAGGATGGGGAGGGTCTTAATAGGTTTAGTCTAGTGTAGCTTGGTTAAGTAATCACATTTTGGCATGAACTTGCTACCCACCCACCCTCTCTCTTTTTGTTGGTAGGTTGTGGGGAT
Organism: Protopterus annectens; assembly: GCF_019279795.1. Classification (NCBI taxonomy): domain Eukaryota; kingdom Metazoa; phylum Chordata; order Ceratodontiformes; family Protopteridae; genus Protopterus; species Protopterus annectens. The sequence continues at coordinate 964,253,115 of NC_056745.1, forward strand.
TAAGGTTATTTATCTGTGGGGATGGGTGGAGAAGAGGGACAGGCTTGCCCTCTTCTGTTCCCCCTCTGGTGTCTGGATGTTCATTTCAAGGATCTGGGAGAAAGGAAAATGAGTAGTTGGAGGAAGATTGCTGAATAGATAAGCAAGATGAGGTAAGGATGCTGCTTATTGAATGGTGTATGAAGTGAGATGGGATGCTGCTTCATAAGTAAAGTAAGTGAGCAGAGGTATGGACCCTGCTTGTTGGGCAGGGTGAGTAGGTATGCTGCCCTGATTAACATTACAAGGATGCTCTGCTGTGTTTAGAATCAATTATATTATGAATAGTTGTAATTAATGAATTTGGTGAACAAAGCTATGTTATGGAAATGTAATAAAGGTCATCAAATGTCATTTGGTGTGATGTGTTTATTGAAGGGGACCTGGACAACATTGCACTTTGAACCAGTGTCTACTTTGAACTCCATAGGTTTACTGTTGATCAGGACAGTACAAAACACTTTGTCTTTCCCAACAAATCTACTGCATTAACATTTTCACCGGCCACTGATACACCATCTACATAGAAAGTAGGATTATAGCTTTCTACATGATCATCTTGCTTTTTTGACTGACTTTTCTTAATAATTTGATGAGGCTTGCTTGATTTACAAAACCTTTGAAACTGGTTCCATTTTTACACTTGTGGCATTGCTGACCAAATGCTAATCACTTCTCTCTTTTAGACTCATGATTGGCACCACAATTACTACAGTTAACAATAAGACTTGACTTGGGTTTTGCTGACTCACCCTTATACTGCACTGAGCATATATATATATATATATATATATATATATATATATATATATATATATATATCCATTTTGCTGAGCTAGTCTTAGAACTTGCTGGAAAGTTACGGATCCTCCCTGGAAAACCTGCAGGGGCTACAGCTGCCATGTGCTTAGGCTTGCTTTTGCTTGCCACGTACTGCATGCTGCCGATGTTTGCTCTAGAGGCTGCTGAAACCATGTTCTTATAATGTGCAAGCATACTTTTATGCCTTTCTGTGAGCTCATGGATTTGACACATTTCTATAGCTTTGCTCAATGTTAAATCACTGTCGCAAAGAAAATCTTTCTCACGGCAGCATTGTTAACACTACATACAAGCTTGTCCTTTATTAACTCATCTTTCAAATCACCAAGTCTACACGTTTTAGCCTAATTTCTCAAGTCAGTGGTTTAAGCTGCAAAAGGTTCTCCTGGCTTTGTCTCTAGTATAAAACAGGTGCCTCTCTAATGCAACATTTGTCTGGGGGTTGCATATTTCTCTAAATTTACATTTCAAGCATTCAAGGTCCACTTTTGATTCAGCCGGCATAATAATATGGTGGCTTCTCCCTCTCCTGCATATACTACTGGTGCATACAAAAATTAATGGTCTCTTTCAAAGGCTTCTGACCCTGCTAAGTTAAGCAAAATAAATGGCCTCATACATGCATCTTTGTCAGAAAAAGCTGCTTGTATAAAAATATTGTATTCCTGCTCAGATAGTCTCCAATTCTCTGTAATATTATGATCAAACATAAGTGGACTGAGTCTGGGAAATGCCTCAGCCATATCAACATGCAGTAATGAAGGTGCTTGAAATCATGTGCGAACATGAACACTCACACACACACACACACACACACACACACACACACACACACACACACACACACACACACACACACACACACACACACATGCACACGCACACGCACACACAGGCACACACACACACACACACACACACACACACACACACACACACACACACACACACACACGCACATATATATGCCAAAACTTTATGCCAGAATTTGTAACTATGCCCAGTAGCACAACAAACTCTTTAAAACACCTGCACTTTACCAAATAAGTATCTGTAGCACATAAATACTTTAAAATAACAGTAATTTGCAAAATCACCCTTTATAAGTGTAAGAAATGCTTTGAAGTGACTGTACTTTGCAAATAAATTGCATACAGCACAAAAAGCTTAGAGTAAGGAACACTTCAAAATGAATGCACTTTGCAAATGAACTGAATACAGCACAAGAAACTTTTCAAAATGGCTGTACTATGTGAAATAACTGTATAGTGTGAGAAACACTTTGAAATGGCGGCACTCCTGAGAATAAATGTGCACAGCACAAGAAACTTTTCAAAATGGCTGTACTTTGATTGCACTTTGTGAAATAACTGTACTTGCACACAATAAACTCTTTGAAATAACTGCACCGTAATACAGCATACACTCTGCAACACTTTGCACACTGAAATACTTTGAACAACTCTAGTTATGCTTTGAATGGCTTCAGGCAATGTGAAATAATAGCTCATCCTCAAAATACGGTAATTTACTAAAAAGCATGCAGTTGCCTTGTTTTTCTAGCTTTCCTGCCCTTTTATTTAACTGATTATGCCCATTTGACCTCTTTTCATAATCATTATGCTTTTCTTGTGCTCATTTTACTTTAAACATTCTCATTATGCAAACCAGAGGTAATTCTGAACTCCATATAAGTATGATAATTTAATTTAATTTAATTAAATATAATGGTATTGAACACTTCATTTACTTAATAATGCATTTGTGCCTTTTGTTTGATTAATAATACGTTTTGTGCTACTCATTTGATTAATAATGCATTTTGTGCTTTATGAATGCTCCTTTTCTTCACAAAATAAATCATCTGTGCAAGTTTTGATTATCTAAAGTTTGTTTCTGGCCTTTTTTAATTGTTTGAGCACTGTATCACTCAGCCTGCTCAATATACCTTCACCATTGGCTCTGCACCTCATGGCTTGAAGAAGTTGCACTCTCAATCCTGGTTGTCACACCATGTCACTTGTCTGGTCAGGATAAAACAGATGAACAGTTGTGGGTTTGGTTCAAACAGCTTTATTATATGCAAACACATAAATAAACTTATAAACAGACTGACTACTACACTCATACATGTTAACACTCTGGCTGTTCACTCAAAATGACACTGCTGCCTGCACATGCTCACTATTTATATGCACATGCCTACACTTGGAAATGCTTCTTAAAGTTACAACACACACTCTGTTCTTCACTCAACATGTCCTCCTCTGACTCCACCTCTGGTGGTGAAGTTTGAAATGCTACTGTAATGTAAAAAGAGACAGGTCCACAACAACGTATTAGTATGTGATACATGGCATCAAGTAGCAATGAAAATGATGCATACCATGCAGGAAACAAAAGTTATACATACTAGATGGCTGGCAGTGTCTTCCAGAATATGTGTCCTATTCAATACAGCAAGATCACATTAGTCATGAAGGTCACAGTTGCACTTAAAGATATCCCACTATAGCAACTATGTAGTCTTTCTTATCAGGTCTGTCCTCCTCAGATGGAGCACAGAGTATTTGGCATAGTGGAGAACCCAGGTAACCTTCCACAATCCCTCCCCTGAGTGTTAGACAATCCTGGCAGATGTTATGATGTGAGGCCAGAAAGATTGTTGTGTCATCTGGGGGAGGTAATGGTGGCCATCCTCCAGTGGAATTTCTCTTCGTCTCATAGCAGTGGAGTCTGTTGGCTGCATGGAGGATCATGTCAGTGTGGCAGTGATGGCAGGCTTCCCTGGAACAGTTGTGCCCAACCACAGCATTGCCCATGTTGGTAATGTCCCTCCACATTAGAATTTGGATTTTCCAAAATGTATCACTCATCCATCCAAGCAAATTCCATCCATATTGCTGCAATGCCTCATGAAAAATGTTGTTTTCCATATGGGGAAGTTGTCATGTCAGTTCCTGATTGACATATGAAAAAAGGTGATTTGTACATGTCCGGAGGTACTCAGGTGGTACTCAAGTGGTACACTTATTGACAGACCAATCTTTAAAGCAAACATCAATGTAATGCCCTTCATATACATTACAATGCTATGCAAAACAACTGATGTCATGTGTGTTACCATCATGTACAAAAAAGAATGCATGGCATGTGTTGATTGCTGTGTATATATCACACCATGTAAAGCCTACATGTGCAAAGTAAATGCTCCATTCCACACTTAGGATTTGTCAATATATGCAGAGATGAGATTAGAATCCAGGTCTGTGGAACTGCTGACACCTATGAGCCATTCACATAACCAGTACACCAACATTTTGGCAGTACCATTAACAGTTTATTCACAGTCATATGCACAGCCAACTAGCTCAACCATGTCAACATCAACCATGTGTGATATGTCACAGATGTCAGTGTAGTCAGTTAGAAAGATCAGCACAGTTCTGTCATGTGTGGTAATGTAAATAACATATGTAGTTGTATGTGTGAAAAAGCACCTCAGAACAATAACAGCATTATGAACATAAATACCTTAGCAATGATGGCTAGATAGGAAAACAACAACTAAGTTGCAGGCTAACTCATTTTGATGTCCTCTCAATCCCATTGAATGAAAGACCAGCTTCAAATGTAATTATCAATGAATATCTGCAAATCGTACTTTGAACATACGATTTGCAGACACTCACATAAATTGTCATTATCCGTACTCAATACTATAAATGTACAGGTGAAACTGCATTACAGGTGGATATTGATGGGTATTATCCATATCCACAGTTCACCAGGGCTGGTGTGTTTGTAGCCATTTACCTGCATATGGGGATAAATCTCCCTGCTAATGATGAACATGTATTCTATGAATGCATAGTGGGGAAAATTAGCCCAACCTTTATCTAACTAAAATACTACAGATGCTTTCACACTGAAAACCACATGAGGTATGAGTTACAAGGTACACACAAAGCACTATGACCATCATAGAGCAATACTGGGCACAGTAATTCAAAACAGAAATAGAAGCAGCTGATCTCATGATGGCTTACTTTTTGGTTCTAAGTTAGAGTCAGGCAGCTATGCATAACAGTAGGGTTAACTGAGTGCAAACAGCTATTCATCACCATTTGCAACATACATCATTAATGGGATTCATTAACATACAATGTTTTGGAATCATATCAGTGAGTGTCCATGTAAGTTCTTAAATCTCTGTGAATTAACTAACAGCTTGGCAGTGCTCAGAGTAAGTGCCCAACAGTTATCATTCAATGTGAACACCTGGAACATATGACCAATGACCACAAATAGACTGCTAATAATCTATGTGTGCCACCCTTAAACTGTAAGTCTGACACATTTTCAGATCATCCCCTTGCTACCTGTAAAGTGAGTGGTACCTCAGTGAGCATTTTTACATGGCGTTTTTTGACACATTTTTGAAGAAAATGTCAACACAGAGGAGGCTGCAGCACATCTGACCACCCAAATGGACCAATGAAGAGACACTTCAGATGCTGACAGGCAATGCCGGACATGAATAGAGGATGTGGTCAAGCCAGAGGAACTTTGCCCAGATAGATGTATCCAACCAGATTGTGAGGGATCTCCAAGGACACACTGGAATCTTCAGATCTGGCATGATGGTCCACCATTGATATGATGATCTTCACAGTAGGGACCAGAATGGACTTTGTCAATGGATCAAAGAGGTATGAAGACAGCCCCGTATGCCTACAGTAAGTGCCATAATCCATACCTTAATACATATTATTTGCTGTAATCATTTACTGAAAAGATACAGTGAAGTAATGGATTAGGATACCTTTTACTATCAGTAAGTTACTTGTAAAGAAAATAATACTTAATAGTTAAATATTGATGGCCGTCACACTGCGCATCTTGGAATCAACCACACATAAGCATGGTCAGAAGAGAAGGTATACAGGATTTTCTCATAACAGCATTTCTCGTTAATGATGTTATGTATTTGAGGCATCTTGTAACCAGTACTATTCCTTAACAGAAAAACGTATACCCTGCAAGCAACTGAATTGTACAGTAGTTTAATTGACTAAGCAACTTAGCAGTGCAAATGGAATTTGATTGTCTGTGGATTCAATACCCATGAAAGCACTGTTATTCAGAACAAATACTAACTAATTTATTTGGCTGAACTACAGATAATATGACTATATTGCATGGCTGTGTGCTAATGTATGAAAAATACTACATGTATTTCACAGGACAGCCATGGTGGTGCAACGGTTAGCGTTGTTGCCTCACAGCAAGAGGCTCTCCATTTCGATCTTCGGCTGGGGTGTCTTCTGTGTGGAGTCTGCATGTCTTCCCTGTGGTCATGTGGGTTTCCTCCGGATGCTCCGGTTTCCTCCCACATCTCCAAAGACATGCTGCAAGTGGATTGGACACGCTAAAACTGGCCCTAGGCATGAGTGTGTGTGTGTGTGTGTGTGTGTGTGTGTGTGTGTGTGTGTGTGTGTGTGTGTGTGTGTGTGTGTGTGTGTGTGTGTCTGTGTATGTGAGTGTGTGTGTGTGCCTTCTGTGGAAGGGTGGGCACCAGGCTGGCAACTCAACACC